>NC_077234.1:10297122-10324622 GCF_027887165.1 Monodelphis domestica | reverse complement strand
GTGGGTTCTCGGGTGGGAGGACTCTGTCTACCTTCTCTGCTTCAGAGAATGGTCTTTGATTGGTCTAGAAACTGGACAGTTCATCAGTCCAGGGCCACTCTGGCGATAAGCCTCTCCCAGCTGATTGAGGCTGGGACTTGGAAGCTAACGCACAGTCGCACAGTTTCTCTGTGGCTCTTTCCAGTGTGATAGGACACACACTCACTCACACGCTCCTTCAAACCAGTCTGGATATTCCTACCAAATACAAGGACCAGGTGAAGCACTTTCTCAGGGTAGAGAAGGGGCAGGGTGAGGAGCGGTAGGGAAGACCCCCAAGCTCACTCTTCTACACAGGCAGTCAGATCAACAGCATTTAGGAGGGTTCCACGGCTTGGAGGTGGAGTTTGGTTGCTATCAGTAAGCATTTTATTGAGCATCTACTATGTACCAAACCGAGGCAGCTAGGTGGCCCAGTGGAAAGAGCATGGGGCATGGGGCCAGGAAGACCTGAGTTTAAATCTGTACTCAGACATTAAGTTGAGATGACCCTAGTCAAGTCATTTAACCTCTGTTTGCCTGACTTGGTGACTACTGAAGGAAGGGCGAACCACTCCATCATGGTGACCAAGAAAGCGCCATGGACAGCACTGGTGCACTATGGTCTGCAGAGTCCGCAGAGTCAGGCCCAAGTGAGTGCCGGCGAGATGCCGGCCACTTACCCCCCATGTATGGGGTAGTCCTGACTTATTGGCCCAAAGGTGCTCTTTCACGAACCTCTGACCGGCATCGAACGTTTCCTTCGATGACTGAAACAGGCGATTCTGAGAAGGGATCCGCAGACTTCTCTAGAATGCTAAAGAGGGTCAGGATGCGAAGACAGTAAAGAGCAGCTGCACTAGATGGGCCAGGCGGCTCTAGTTTGGCCATTCTGTGGTTCTGACCCTCCTTCCCTGGACAAACCCTTCCAGGGCGCTCTCCATGGTGTCTGGCCACAAGGAGCTCTGCTGGAAGGGGCGGCTGCACCCATCTAGTCCAGCGATTTCGTTGGCCGTGGATGGGTCACCTGCCCAAGTCGGAAGCCAGAGCTGGCGAGCAGCGGAGGACTTTTCATTGCACCAAGTGGTGTCCCCCGAGTCCCTCAGGCCTGAAGGAAGCAGGACTCATTAGCTTGTAGAGGAGACCACGGAGGGAGGCCCCCAGGGAGGGTTTGGAATAAATCAGGACCCGAAGGACCTGGGCTCCACTCAAACACACACATTTGGATAGAAGAAAAGACCGCGACGTCGGCCAAATAACCCCAAGAGTTGGACTTGGGATAGTAGAGGCAGAGCCCTAAGTTTTGCTACTTACTAGCTTTATGACAACAGATCTTTCTGAGTCCCCAGTTTTCCGCATCTGGAAAAAGGGTGTAATAGTACTTGCATTGACTAAAATTTGCATTAACTGTAATCTGTAAGATGGGTATAATAACACATAGGTTATCTGCCTCAGATGATCAATGCAAAGATCAGATGGAAAAACTTATGCAAGGTATTTTGTATTCATATAGAGCTATGGAACTGTCCCTGATAATTACTACCAGGAAGGAGAATCATCGAGATGGGGTGGGAAGGGCTTTTTGGATGTTTTATGCTTTATAGCCTTTGAAAAACTTGAATTCAGTCAGGCGATTAAATGCATTCTACTGTGTGGTGGAGATACAAAGAAAGGGAAAAGGCAGTCTTTGCTCCCAAAGAGCTCACAGTCTAATGGGGTGAAGCCAGATGGAGCAGTGGTTAGACTGTCAGCTCTGGAGGCAGAAAGACCTGAGTTCAAATCCAGCTCCAGACACTTACTGGCTGTGTGACCGCGGATATATTATTTCACCCTGTTTGTCTCAATTGCTTCCTTTGTGAACTGAACTGGAGAAGGAAATGGCAAACTACTCCAGTATCTTTGTCGAGAAAAACTCAAAAGGGGTCACAAATAGTTGGTCTGAATGTGTACAAACAAGCTATTGAATACTCAATAGATTAGATATAATTTCAGAGGGAAGCCACTAAGATTAAAATGGGAAGCTCACTCTTTAGGGTACTTTTCTTACAGTAAAGGAGAAAGTATTGAACTTGGAGCCAGAGAACCTGAGATGAAGCCCTGGTTCTGAAATTCTGGTTAGGTGACTTTGGGCAATTAATTTCAACTCTGAGTTGGTATTTTTTTCCCCATCTTTAAAATGGGGATAATCATATACTATCTACTGCTCAGAAGAGTTGTGAGAAAAATGGAGTCTTGCTACATGGATTTGAGATACTATTACAATTCAGACCTTCTTGGTGACCCCGGAAAAGTGGTCTATGAAGGTACATTGTATGAAAGGATCCCTTAGGTCATGGGAGGAATGTGGCTGTCCCAAGGCCCTTCATTGTTTTTGCCTTTTCAATTGGGGGAAATTATGAAAGGTCAAAAGGCTTCTGCTCTCTCTCTCTCTCTCTCTCTCTCTCTCTCTCTCTCTCTCTCTCTCTCTCTCTCTCTCTCTCTCTCTCTCTTTCTGTCTGTCTCTCTCCCTCCCTCCTTCCTCTCACACACACATCTATCCATCTATCTGCCTATCTACTATCTATCCATCCATCTCTCTATTCTTTATTGTTTACAATTTTAATTCTTTTTTCAATTACACATAGAAACAATTTTTAACAATTGCTCTCTTACATCTTGTGATTCAGATTCTCTGTCTCCCTCCCTTTCTCCTTCCCCCAGGCTGTAAACAGTGTGATACAGGTTAGATCATAAGGGTATCATTTTAAAAAAGTGCCCAGGGAAGTGAGTGAGATCAGGAGCCTGAGCTCAGCTTCCTGACCCCTCCATGGAAGAATTAAACTATTGGGGATCCAGTGGGTGCTGTGGGCAAAAAGAAAAGGGAGGAGATGTCAATCTGCCTTGTTTCTATGATTTTCTGGCTCACTCAAACCTTGGTCCAGACTGGGAGAGTGGCTAATCAGTCCTTTTTAACACCAAGCTGTGAGCCTAGGGGCAAAGAAAGGATGGGGGCAGACAGTGTTCTCTCTGGCTTCTGGTGCCCATTCCCAATGTGGTGCTCTTAGATATGAATCCCTGAAGGAAATGTTCAAATCATCACCTCTGTTCTTTGGCTCTGGATTTGAGGCAAAGGGCTCAAGGAGCCTAGATGGGAGGGCTGGATTTTTTTCAGAGCACTCTGTTGAAAAGCTGTTGATAATACAGTTGTGTGTGTGTGTGTGTGTGTGTGTGTGTGTGTGTGTGTGTGTGTGTGTGTGTGTGTGTGTGTAAAACAACCTACCTCTTATAGGACACTATAAACGATCCAAGATAGGAATCAAGATGATGAGGAAATGTGCAGGGATCTTTAGGATGGCCCATCCTTTGTCAGCTCAAATACCTCCTTATTCTCTGTGGCTCCTTTGGTGATGGAGATTGTATGTTTTTATTTAAAATAGTCTTTTTTCTGATTTCTTTATACATCACAGAATTTCTTCCATTATCCCTCTGCTTCTCCCCCTCCTAGAAAGCAATTTTATTTTACTGAATTTTATTTTTTTCAATTACACATAGAAACAATTTTTGACAATTATTTTTTAAACATTTCACAATTTAGATTTTCTCTCTCCCCGAGGTGATAAATAGTCTGATCTAGGTTATATCAGTGCTTTGAAAGCTATTTTTAGAAATATATTTTAATATATTTTAAAAGAAAAAAACAGGAAGAGGAGAAAAAAAATCTGTAAATCTAATCAATATGTTAAAAATACTTGTAATGTACCATGCCCATGGAGCAGGACGAGGACACCTTCTCATTTCTCTTCTTTGGGACCACGCTTGTGTTGGGTAATTTCTTGACATTCATTTTGGATTGTTCTGTGGTTGGTCTTTCCATATACAT
The DNA here is from genome assembly GCF_027887165.1 of Monodelphis domestica. NCBI lineage: Eukaryota > Metazoa > Chordata > Mammalia > Didelphimorphia > Didelphidae > Monodelphis > Monodelphis domestica. The sequence continues at coordinate 10,320,745 of NC_077234.1, read as the reverse complement.
TGTTGTAATCGCTGGGGAGAGGGTTTTCTTGGCTCTGCTTACTCCAGCATGCATTATATTATGTAAATCTTTCCATGCTTCTCTGTGTTTGTTATATTTGTCATTTCTTACAACACAGTCATATTTCATTGTATTATGTATCACTGCTTGTTTGCCCATTCACCAGTCCATAGATTTCTGCTTGGCCATGCTGCAGTAAATCTTTTACAGGAGAAATGTGCTGGGATCTTTCCCCTCTTTTTTGACTATTATTCTATTTAACCTTGATGATTTTTAAGAATTCATGTGATCATAGTTATCTATTTAATTTTTAAAATTACTGTCCCTTCTGTGCTTAAGAATTCCAGCTTCTACCCTTAGCTGGGAAAGGCATATATATGATCTGTACCTTTTCAGCTTTTTTGTTAGAATCAACTTTGAGAATACAATCAATCATGTGATGTCCATTTTGAATGATTGTAGCCTCGGCCCATTTTGTACCAAGTTGCTTTCCAGTTTGCCCATCAGTTTTGATTTCACAGGGAGTTCTTTCCCAAGTCATTCAGATTTTCTGGTTTATCGAGCCATCGACTATGATTGATTTTCACTGTTTCACGTTCTCTCTTGTCTAGTCTACTCTTTGTTTACTTACTTCTCTGTTTTTAAATGAATACCAGCTAGGAATTGGTTAAATGATGTTTTTGATGATTGCTGCTCTATTATATAGTATGAATTTTGGAAGTGCTGTTTGCCTCCATCCCCCAACTTTTTCGTTATTTCTCGTAATTGTCTAGATCTTTTTTCTCCAAGTATATCTCATGGTTATTTTATCAAGTTCCATAAAGTATTCATTTGCTGGTTTGATTGGCATAGTGCCATAGGAGAAGCTAACTTGGCTAGCATTATCATTTTTCTTATGGTTTCATTCTGGGCACAGTCCAGCCTCGAGCACCCAATGCCCTTCTGGCTCTCTGGGTTGTTCTTTTATTTCTTTAAGGAGTTCATTGCATTTGAATCGATACAAGTATTCAGGGTACTTTTGTAGATTCATCCTATGTATTTTGTAGATTGTGTAGTTATTTTGAATGAGATTTCCATTTTTCTTATTCCCTCTTGGATTTTATTATTAATGTATAGAAATGCTATGATTTTGTCATCTGTAACTTTGCAGAACCTTTTGTATCAGTTAGTATCTTTGATAATTCCCTATAATTTCTAATTCAACCATCAAGTCACTAAAAATATCAGAATAGTTAAGAAAACCCCTTATCTTCTTCTGTCTTAGAATTGAAACTGTATATTAGTTCCAAGTCAGAAGAGTGGTAAGGACTGGGCAATGGGAAGTAAGTGACTTGCCCAGGGTCACGTAGCTAGGAAATATCTGAGCTGGTACCAGATTTGAATTCAGGATCTCCCGTCTCTTGTCATGGCTCTCTATCCATTAAGCCACCTAGCTGCCCCCAACTGGGAGAGTTTTGTCTCTTCTTTACCCTCTTTTTTCTTTATTTCTTTCTCTTATTTATTACTTTTGCTCTGGCTCTAACAGTTCTTGAATCAAACAGTCGTGAAGAGAGTGAATGCCTTTGCTTCACTCCTGTATTTATTGGGAAAGCCTCTTGGGTAGCACCCTTGCATAGGATGCTTGCTCTTGGATAGACGCTTTTTCTGATATTAAAGATGATTCCTCTGCGCCTGTGCTTTGTAGGCATTTTTTCCAAAGCATCAATGCATCCTGTACTTGGTCAAAGGCTTTTTCTGTATCCCCTGAAATGCAGAGGAAGATCAGCAGGTGGTATGAGAACAATATTTGCTCATTGTTAATATGAGAAGAATATGATAATGGTAAAACATCGGGCAATGCTAATTAGGAGATCATCGACCTCTTGGCTGTTTTAGTTGAAGAGCATCCATTTGGTCAATATGCTTTCTGTGTCCAATGGAGCATTTCTGGGTTCTGTCACCCCTTTGAGGTCCCTGGTGGCTCCTGTGCCTGTGCTTAGCCTCTCTCCTGTCCATTTGAATCATGGCTTGTTTTTCTGGGAGCATCTCGTCCCCTCTCTGCCAGAGGAGAGTCACTGCGAGAATTCTAACCCTCCTTGAGATCCGTGAGACTTTCCCTTGGATTTCTCTGGAAGGACTTGTTCCAGTGAAACTCTGTTTGCTACATGTGATACAGTTTTTCTGAAGCTCTGGGAAACTTCTCGGAGAGTGCAAAAAGGGGAAACTTTCCAGGGAGAGCAACCATGAGGTGTTCTACCTGGTCCTCTGAGACAACGCGATGGTACCCTGATATTCTGGCCACGCTGTGGCAATGAGGAGCACATAGGTTGTATTTTTTAGCCCTGGGCTCTGCAATAGGAAGGACTCTCAACTTGGAGTCAAAAGCTCTGGATTCAGATCCTGACTCTGACACATGCTAGCTATGTGACTTTTGGACAAGTCACTTTAGATCTTGGCCCTTAGATCCCTCATCTGTAAAATGGAGCAATAATATCTGCTGCATGGATTCATCTCATTGGCACGCTGGACAGAAAGCTCACTTCAAGCAGGGAAGAAACAAGTCTAGGTGCCCTAAAGCACAAGTTTCATGTACAGGGCTCTGGAATCAGAAACGCCACCACTAGTTCTGATGAACTAAGCAGGAGGAATTTATTTGGTGCTCACTGTGTGCCAGGCGCTATACCAGGAAGACAGACACAGAGAATGAAGCCATCCCTGTCCTCTCGCATTCTGTAGGGTTCCCAGGTAAGTGGGCAGAGAATGCCTGAGAAAACTGACCAGAGGGAAGCACTAGGAGGTGGGGGGATCAGGAAGGGCTTCCTTTAGGGCTGGAGATTGAATGTGGATTTGAAGGAAAGGAGGCACTCTAGAAGCTGAAGACGAGGAGAGAGACGATGCTCCCTGCCTGGGGACCAGCCTGTGCAGTCAGGGAAATGGGCGCTGGAAAATCAGAGAGAAAGAGAATGGCCCACCCAAGGGGGAGTTAATAGACAATTAGGGTGGGAAATTGGGTAAGTTGGAATCCGGCTGTAAACTGTTTTAATGGGCAAACACAGGAGTCTGTATTTGATCTCAGAGGTAATAGGGAGCCCCTTGAGTTTATGGGCGAGGGAGTGATGCAGCCAGACTTTTGTTTTGGGAAAATCACTTTCATATCTGGATGAAGGATGGATTGGAAAGGGAGAGGCTTGAGCAGAGAGGTCAGAGAGAAGGCTGCTGCCATGGTCCAGGGGAGAAGTGATGAGAGTCTGAACTTGTATGGTAGCCGTGTGAGGAGAGACAAGAGGATCAACATGAGAGATGGCATGGACTCAAAAGACCTTGGTTCAAAGCCCAGCTGTCGCTTATGTTTTCGTGACTTATTTGCTTAAAATTCTGGGCCTCAGTTTCCTCATATGCAAAATGAGAAGATTGGACTGGAGGGCCTTGAAAGTCCAATAGTGTGTATCGGTTGCAAGGCAGAAGAGTGATAAGGGCTAGGCAACGGGAGTCAAGTGAGTTGCCAAGGGTCACACAGCTAGGAAGTGTCTGAGACCAAGTTTGAACCCAGGACCTCCCATCTCCAGGTCTTATTCTCTATTCACTGAGCCATCTAGCAGCCCCTCCATTTCTAAGTCTATAATTCTAAGTCTGGGAGATTTGGCAACTGATCAGCAATGGGGATGGGGAGGGAGAGAGAAGCTGAAAAAGACTGTGAGATCAGGAACTCTAATTCCTGGGTTCCTGGAAGGATCCTGGCGACCTTGAAAGAGAGAGGGATAATGGGGGTAAGTTTGGGGAGGAAAATAATGAGTTCTGGTTTAGACTGGACCCATTGGAGGTGCCCAGAGAACACCGAGCTGGAAATATTCATTGGATATCTGGCCTCAGACACTTCCTGGCTATGTGACCCTGGACAAGTCACCTAACCCTGTTTGCTTCAGATTCCTCATTTGGAAGATGAGCTGCAGGAGAAAATGGCAAATGACTCCCATTTCTTTGCCAAGAAAACCCCAAACAGAAGAGTCAGATGTGACTGAAACATCTGAATAAAACTGACTTTTTTTAGATTTATTTTCAAGTGGATTAAAAAACATTGGTATAGTGAGTGTCAGGGGTGTGCTGATAAATGTTGAATAATTTAAAAATCTGCCCGCAGCATTTGAAAGTTTGATCTGCGTCACGAGCATTTCTCCATCATTTTCTTTGGGTTTAAGCCCGCAGAACGATAAACCTCTTCCTGATGGGTATCTTTGCTGATTTCTGACATGTGAATGCTCACACTGAAAATTTAACAATTGGCTCTCTCGCTGGAGTTGGAGCCTCTGAACCCTTGGGTGCTGTCCAAGGCTCTCAGTCTTCAGGGAGATGCCGGAAAGTCCAAGAGACACCACCTCGGCTGGACATCTCACTTGAGAGGATGAGCTGAGCTTGGCAATTGTCCTTCCCACAAACTAAACGTACCCCAAGCCGGAGTAACTCCTTCTTCCGTAGTTCTCTCCCTGTGATCACCCCAAGGCTGATCCTTCTTTTGTCCGGTCACCATCTTCCAGTTCTCCCTCTCGGCATCCAACCCCTTGACCCCTCCTTGAGGGTCCAAGTTGGGGACTCTGTTCCTTTTTGGGCACTTATGTCTCCCCCAGATTCATTCAACCGATTAATAAGCAGAAGCCGGCCACTGTGCCAAACCGTGGGGATAGAAAGAAAAACCAAAGCTGTCTCTGCCTGCTCTCCAGCAGCTTCCATTCTAGCAGGGGAGACAACCTGTCCCTAAATCAGTGTATACAAGATAAAGGCAGCCAGAAGACCCTCAGAGAGAGCAGCCGGGAAAGCGTAGATTAAGCCAAATCATTTCCCTTGAATTGGACTACAGGAGGCTAACACCCTTGCCAAAGTTCACATATAGCCAGTGTCTGAGGCAGGATTTGAACCCAAGCCCCGTGACGCCCCTACATCACACCATGGATCTCGGGGCTCTTGGCCCCAAATCCAACATGTTTCACGCTTCTTGTCTCTCTAGGCCATAGGAAATGGGCTTCTCTCTCGTGTCACAGGCTCATTCTTCCTGTCGCTCGCACTGGCTCCAAGGAATCTGCTCCCCTGTGGGATTTCAGCTCCCCATCTGTGTTCTTTGGAGGGTTCCTTTTAGGCTAGGGCAGAGAACATCCAGTGGGGCCCCGGCCGACAGGCTGTCCTCAGCCCCTACAAAGTGAGTTGAAGCAGTGTTTTGTAGCTGCTTCTCCCAAGGGTCCATCCCCATCGCCGGCCTCTGTGCAGGTGGGCTCTGGTGCTCTCTCTTAACTTCCTTTCTTAAGGCATGTGGCTGCCCTCAGGCTCAGGTGTGGCCTTCCCAGGCCTTTCCTGAGCAACCCCCCCTTGTGAGTGTCCACTCCCTCCTGAAGCCCCCTGGGGCCCCTTAGCTCCGCCTATGGATGTCCCCACAAAAGATGAGCCAGCCAGAGAGGGATTGCTTTTGCCTGACACACAGTAGGGCAAGACTTGGCTTGAGTCTGGTGTTCCTACAACCCACCATAGGAACTGGAGAAGTGAGCCTCAATTTTCCCCTCTGTGAAACGGCAGAAAATGGGTTGGACTAGACAGACTTCCTGTTCCCTTTTAGCCTTCAATCTACGACTGGGTGTGAATTGTTGGTGTGTCTCCCCCATATCCCCCTCCAGAGATGCCCACTCAGAGGGCTCCCTCTGGATCTTGCCTCTGTCCTCCAGGGTGTTTGCTGTCCCTCCTAGATTTGCATCATCTGCCATTCCATGAGGGGGTCACCTTTGCCGTTACCACATGTACAATCTTGAATTAATCATGTAACCTCTCTAACCTTGGGTTCCTCATCTGTAAAAAAAAAGGGAGGAGGCAGCTGGGTGGCTCAGTGGATGGAGAGCCAGGCTCAGAGACGGGAGGTCCTCGGTTCCAATCTGGCCTCAGACACTTCCCAGCTGTGTGACCCTGGGCAAATCACTTCACTCCCATGGCCTAGCCCTCACCACTCTTTTGCCTTAGAACTGTGAATTTTAGATTTGCTCCACCCTGCTTAGTCTAACAAAACAGGAATGTCTACACCCCTACTTAAGGATTAAGTGTTGAGGAGGATGGCCTGTGACAGACATGTGCTAGCAAATGACAAATCAGAAACAACTGAGAGACCCCTGGGCTGTCTTAAGTCAAGCTTAAGCTACCACTGGCACATGTGAGATGCAGGAAGTGATGTAAAAAATGGTTTATATATTTCACATCACTTCCTCTCTCTGGGTTTTTTTTGCGGAGAGGTGGCTCACTTTTTTTTTTTGGCGGGGGAGAGGTGGCTGGTGGCAGTGTGCTGGGCATCGTGGCATCTTGGCATGACTGCAGCTATTGTCCTGGTTTGGTGGTAAGCATCCTTGATACAGTCCTGGGAGAAGCTTAGTAGTGTGGTTCAGGTGAGGCGTCTTCCCTGAGCTCTCTCGGAGTTTAGGCTGATTCCTTTTTTTCCCTTACCTTTCCTAAACGCCATCCTCCTAGCAGGCTCCTCATCTTGGAGGAGACCTTGTGGCTGGGGTCTCTGAACTCCCCTTGGCTCAGGCTAGGCCGGAAAATTCTTATCTCTCTCTCTCTTCTTCTTAATTCCTTCCCTCTATATTAATTACTACAAAATTCCCAAACTGACTTGAGTATTTTTATTGGAATTTGAATTAATTTGTGGAGACCATAAGGATAATATATTAGTCAAAAACCCCTAAATTTACCCCTTACAGAACCAATACCCAGTATTGATTCTAAGATGGAAGGTGAGGGTTTAAAAGAGAAACAGGAAACCAAAGGGGATTAAACTGTACCATCCTCTGACCTTTGTAGGTCTCAGTTTCCTCATATGAAGATGACCTCTGAACCTCTCACTGTGTCATCTTTACCTACCTGGAAAGTCCTGTGCCCAGGACACATCTGTCTTCAGGGTGTGCTAGACAAATGGCTTTCTTGATTGAGTTCTCACCAATTAGACTGACAACAGCCCAAAGAACAATCGTACTGGCCTGTTCCAGTTCCCCTGCCTTTTGTAGACCATCATGAATCTCCCCTACTTCTGGGATACCACGGTAGGCTGCAGCATCTTAGGGTTGGAAAGGTCTCTCTGTGACCGCTGAGGCCAACCGTTCCCTCCACTGGACTGTGGTTGGGAGGTGTATGGGCAGAGATGAGGGCTTGGAAGCCAGAAATGTTGGGGAGATGCTTGCATAGGATGAGTTCTTAGATCTGATTATTCTTTTTTTTTTTCTCAGTGAAAATGGAGTACAACCTGGGCTTTTGGCCACCCCAGCTCTCAAAGGCAGAAGGAGAAAATGCCACTTTTGTCTGCAATGTCTCTAGGGAATTAATGACTTCCATCTTGAATTGGTACAAAGAAAAGAATGGCAGCCAGCCCGAGAAGCTGGCTGCCTACCCGAAAGACAAACCCAGCTCTCCCCTGCAGGACCGCTATCACATCGCCAAACGAAATGGGCAGACCTATGAGATGACCATTGTGGGACTACAGCTGAACGACAGTGGGAGATACTTCTGTGGAATTATTAATTTCCAAATGCCACCAGTGAAAGAAAGTGGTTGGTCAGAGCTCAATGTGACAGGTGGGTTTAGCCTTCCGAAGGAGCAGGGGGCGTTGGGTGATGTACCAGAGACTGGCAAAGGCCCGTGCTCTCAGGCTGTGCCCAGTGGACCCCCCACAGTAGTCTGGGGCTGGTAAATTCCAGCCTGGGGCAGGTGCCACTGGGGAACTGGCTGCACTGGCTGCTCTTTCTTACCCTCCCAGCCCCAGCCTCTAAGAGTGCTCTCTGGCTTCCTCCAGGCTCAGCTCTGTAGTCATGGCTGACCCACTGAGGAAAGCACTTGAGGGTGTCTTGAGATGTCTCCTGACTTGTTCTCCAAACCTCTAGAGAGACTCATGGACTCAACAACACCAACTCCCTTCACCACTCCAGAAGCTCTGGAAAAATTCCCGCGGATCATTGTGGTGGTCTCCATCATTGTGGGTGCTGTGCTGGTGCTGCTGCTGCTTTGCTGGGTTCTGTTCATCGTAGAGTCCCGAGGCCGAGGAGGTAAAAGCTCTCCTTAGTTGGCACCCCTCCTCCACCCCCCCAACTGCTTCTTCCATATGCTTCCCATGGTGATGGACATGCTGTTTCCCTCACTGGAATGGAAGCTCCTTGAGGGCTGGAACTGGTTTTGTTTTCTCTTCATGTCCCTGGGGCTTGGAGCAGTCTCTGGCACATGGTAAATGCTCTTGGCATCATTTAGTCATTTTTCACTTGTTTCTGATTCTTCATGACCCAATGTGGGGTTTTCTTCCTTTTTTTCTTTTTTCTGAAGCATAATTTTATTGAAAAAGTTTGTGTTCTCAGTTACATGTATTGATTTTCAACATACATTTCCTCAAATTATAAGAATCAAATTGTCTCCTTCAGCCTCAACTTCCCCCTCCTGGAGATGGTAAGCAATTTGATCTAGGCTATACATGTTTTATCATGAAAATTGGCTTCCATATTGGTCATTGTTGTGAGAGAATATTCCCATAAACCAGATCCTCCAAATAGAAACACAAATAAATAATTGAAGAATTATCCGCTTTCATCGGCATTCTAACTCCAACAGTTCTTTCTCTGGAGGTGAATAGCATTCTTTGTTCTAAGTCCCCCAGAACTGCCCTGGATCCTAGTATGGCTGAGGGCACGAAGCCCATCACAGTTGATCATCCCACAATATTGCAGTTATTGTGTACCATGTTCTCTTGGTTCTGCTTACTTCACTGCATCAGTTCACATAGCTCTTTCCAGCTTTTCTGAAATCATCCTGTTCATCATTCCTTATAGCACAATAGTATTCCTTCACCATCATGTACCTCAGTTTGTTCAGCCATTCCCCATTTGAAGGACATTTCCAATTCTTTGCCACCACAAAAAGAATTGCTATCAATATTTTTTTAAACAAGTAGACCCTTTCTTGGGGTTTTCATGCCAAAAATACTGAATTGCTTTGCCGTTTCCTTCTCCAGGTCATTTTACAGATGAGAAAACTAAGGCAAAGAGAGTTAAAAGACTTGTCCAGGGTCACACAGCTAGTAAGTGTTTGTGGCTGGATTTGAACTTGGGAAGATGAGTCTTCCTGACTCCAGGCCTAGTGCTTTGTGTACAATGGCACTACCTAGCATCCTCACTGTAAATGCTTAATAAATGATTTTTAATTGGTCGATTGCCCCATGCCTGGAGAAGTTCAAGGGGAACTTTGGTGCCTATCCTCATAATTGCCTCCTTCTTCCTCTTTTCCTTCTCCATCCTCATCATCAGTAAGTGGTAAAGAGAACACTGGTCTTAGAGTCAGGGGACTTGGGTTGAAATCTTTCCTGGGTAGACATGGCTATTACTCTTATCGCCTCATTTCCCTCATCTTCAGAATGGGAGTAATAATACAACTTGCCACAGCCATCACCCCAGGAAGGGATGTATAGACAGACCATTCTGTTGTTCCACTTGCCATCTTGGTGACTTCCCAGACCATAACTCTCTTTCCTGGCCCTATAGTTACAATCTCTTGCTTTTGTATCTATCTATGTATCTATGTATGTATGTATGTATGCTTTTTATCTAAGCACTATAGTAAGTGCTTAAACATTTTTTACTCATCCATCCATCCATCCATCCATCCATCCATCCATCCATCCATCCATCTATCTAGCCATCTCTCTCTCTCTCTCTCTCTCTCTCTCTCTCTCTCTCTCCATCCCTCCAATAATTCACTATTTTCATATAGGATTGTGAAGATAATGTTTATAGCTCTGTAAAGATAGGAATTATAAAATATTGACTTTTGAATAATTTAGATATTCTTATTACTAATGAATATTGATCATCTGTATAATATCTAGGGCCACCCCGACTCTCCCTAGCTTTGGCGTTCATAGCTTTCCATTATTCCACTGAGATCTTCACCAGCCTCACTGAAGACTGTGTCAGGAATTTGCCAGCTTGGGGTGGTCCTTCTTCCTTCCAGGATGGGCCCTATGATGAACTCGGTATCTACCACCTAAGACTCAGGTCAGCTAAGTGTGGAGAGGCTACACAACAGAAAGGGTATGGGTTCTGACCTTAGAAGACCTGAGCTCAAATCCTATGTCCTCCACTTGTCTGAATGATCATGGGCCAATTATTTAACATCTCAGGACCTCAGTTTCCTGAGGTTTGACTAGATAATCTAACAGCAGACTTAGAATTACTTGAACTCTCAAAGACTGACATCTAAAGGAGTTGAAAACTCTAGGTTAGCTTTTTTCCAGCCACAAGTATATACAAATAAAAATAAATAATAATAACAGCTGCTATTTACATAGAGCTTCCTACGTGCCAGACACTGTGCCAAGAGCTTTACAATTATCTTCTCATTTGATCCTCACAACGACCCTGGAGGGACATGCTATTGTCCTCATTTTATGGATGGGGAACCGGAGACAGAAAGGGTAAAGTGATTTGTCCAGTGTCACCCAGCTAATAAATGTCCAAGGCTGGATTTAAATTCAGGTCTTCTTGACTCCAGGCTTGACTCTTAATCCAGTGCACCATCAAGCAGGTAGGTTTATTAAACATTTCCTTTGTGCCAGACACTGTGCTAGGAATTGGAGACACAAAGACAGGGAATTGAATGATTCCTACCCTCAAGAAGTTTCCATTCTGTTGGGGAGACGATGCCCACAGAGATGCGTATGTACCCACCACGTCATTCTTTTGACTCATTGAGCTTGTTGGCCACTAAAAACACCAGATATTGTAAAAAAAAAGACCCAACCCCCAAACTTCTGTTTAGCTTCTCCCCCTCTTGTCTTATACTTGCCTGTCCATTCTGTCTTCTTCTTGTGAGTCTGATTTTATGGATAAATAAGCTGAAGCTCATAAAAGTGAAGTCACTGGCCCTCTAAGAGTGACAGAGAAGGGACTAAATCCATTTGTCCTGGACCTGTGCCCACCATTAAAAAAATATGGGGTCAGGAACACTCATGGATGCTCTCCCATGGCTGATTGGCAGGGCAGCTTTGGCATTCTCCATTTCTGACTTGGGTCCATTTCCCCCCTTTTAGGCAATTTTGTACCTCTCCCCTTTGGAGACTCCCTACATGATGGCAGTCTTGTCATGGGCATAGGTTATGGCAGCATTCCTCAGGACTCTAGGGATGAAGGGAATCTGCTAGTCTTGGTTTCCATGGGAGCAGGCGATGCAGGTAGATGCCGTCTGACCACCAATTGCTAACACATTTCCATCATGCCAGGTTGGTTCTCTCTGGTAACTCCAGGACTGGTTTCCAGCCACAGAGGTGAGGTAACTACCTATGGTAAGCCGAGACGTAGGCCTGAGCCTCATGGAAGGAAAGGTCTCTGAGAGGGACATTTCCAGAGTCCTCAACGGCACGGACAGTGGTAATGGGCCAGCGAAGGATCTTGACCTTGGAGCCAGGAAACAAATAGGAGGAGGCTGAGCTCAGTCAGGCCCCCCCAGCTTCCTTTTCCTGTCCTTCCTCCCTTGGACCTTCTGTTTTCAGAGACCACTATTCATATTGGGAGAGAGTGTGGCAGATGATGAGGGATGAGTTCTAGGATCCAGAGAGAACTTGGCCCATTTGGTGGTCAGAGACAGTGGCTGAGAAGCTTGGAACTTGAAACTTTGGCTTTAGCCTCCAATTGCTGTGTGACCCAGAGCAGAAAACTTAGCCTCTCTGTCTCAGCTGCCTCTTTGACAAAGGAAGCTGTATGTGGGAGACAGTTTTCCCTTAGAGAAATCAGCTATTTTCCCATTCTTTCTTTTGAAAAATAAACCATTCCCTTCCATCTTAGAATTAATCCTGGGTATTGGTCCCAAGGCAGAAGAGTGGTAAGGGCTAGGCAGTGGGGGTTAAGTGACTTGCCCAGGGTCACACAGCTAGGAAGTATTTGATGTCAGATTTGAACCTAGGACCACCTGTCTCTAGGTCTGGCTCTCAGTCCATTGAGCCATCCAGCTGCCCCTGGCTATGTTTTCTTAAACCATTAGAAGCGACTTTCATCTTCAAATCATTTGATCCAGATGGCATTGTTTTGAAAGTATAATAATAATGATAATAATTATGACTACTACTGCTGCTGTTGTTAACTACTACTACTAGACACACTTCAATAGTGCTTTGAGGTTTGGAGAGCACTTTCCATATACAATCTCACTGAGCTTCCCAAAAGCTACATGAAGTGGGGACTTGGAATACTATTAAGCCCTTTAAATTTATTTATTATTATTATTATTTAAAAATACATTTATTTATTTTCCTCAATGGCTACTTTATTTATTTATTTTACCAGTTACATATAATAAGAATTTTCCATGTAAGTTTTCTGGAGTTCTATGATCCACATTGTCTTTCCTCTCTTTCCCAGGGCTGCATGCATTCAGTCTTGATTATTATATATGTATTATCACATGAAACATATTTCCATATTGTTCATTTTTGTTAGTGGAAAAACTTATACAACACAAACTCCCCAACAAAAACCCAAATGAACTGAAGTAGCAAGTCATCTGCTTCCATCTGTGTTCTGACTCTGGAGGTGGATCGAGAGCATCCCAAGTCCCTCAGAATTGTCCTGGATCATTGTATTGTTGATAATAGTTAAGTTTATCACAGTTGATTGTTCTGCCATATTGCTGTGACTGTTCTCCTGGTTCTGCTTATTTCACTTTGCATCAGTTCATGTCGATCTTTCCAGGTCTTTCTGAAATCATCCTGCTTATCATTCCTGATAGCACAATAGCACTCCATCACCATCCTATACTCTACCCATTTTTATAGAAGGGAAATTGAGGCCTACAAAGGTGAAGCCATGTGTCCAGGGTCACCCAGCTAGGATGTTAAAAAAATTCCTTTTTGGAAAATTCTTTGTTCTTAACATTCATTTATAAAATTTTTGAGTTCCAAATTCTCTCCTTCTTTCCCATCCTTCCCCCTTCTTGAGAAAGCAAACAATGGGATAGAGATTATTTCATGAGAAATCATAAAAACCTGACTTCCATATTAGCTGTGTTGCAAAATAAAAGGTGAAAAAAGTCTGCTTTAATCTGCACTTCTCTCTCTGGAGGCAGATAGCATTTTTCATTCTGGATCCTGTGGATTTGTCTAGGATTGTTGTCTCGATTAGAGTGAGCTAGTACATTTCTTTCTTTTGAAAAACTTATTTTTTCCTCAATTATATGTAAAAATAATTTTTACATGGAAAACATTTGAATTCCAAGTTTTCTCCCTCCTTCCTCTCCCTTCTCTGATATCGATCTTATATGCACAACCATGGCAAATTTCTTAAAAATGTATTTACTTCATTACATGTTTCCCAATTATATGCAAAAACTTTTAACATTCATTTAAAATTTTTTTTGAGTTCCAAATTCTCTGTCCGTCTCACTCCTCCAGTATGCATTGAGAAGGCGAGCAATACGGCGTCCATTTACACGTGGAGCCATGCAGAAGATATTCTGAGGTCAGCCATGCTGCAAAAGAAACCACTGACAAAAACCTCCAAGAAAAATTAAGAAAGAAAAAGACAAATCTGTTTCCACGTGCCTTCAGGGTCCTTCCCTTCTCTCAGAAAGTGGAGAGCATTTTCCATCATGGCGCCTTTGGAATTGTCTTAGATTCTTGTCTTGGGCAGAGTGGGCTGGTCCATGGCTGGGGGGGAACGTGAGATTTTCCTGCCTCTAGGTCCAGTCCTCCATCTCATGTATCCCTTCCCTAGAAGGCAGAGCTGTCTGGAGACTTCTGATTGTTCCCATTTCCCCAAGTTCCCACCATACTCAGTGCATCTTCTCTAGCCCACATGGGGATGATGGTGGTGATCTCTCAAAGCCCCCTTTCCTTCTGTGTTGGCCAACCACTGGGCCTTGGCCCAAGCCCCTGGCCCGATTCCCCCTTTCCAGCTCTCCCTTCCACAAGGGATGACCAGAGAGCCTTCAGCCCAGTTTCTATGAGTTTGTTTGGCTTCCTGTGGAAGGCCAGCTGCCTGCTCCCAGGACTGTGTTGGTGAGGGAGACAGGAGGAGGCGGGGAGGAAAGGTGGCCAAGCCAAGGCTCCCTTTACCCTCTGCCACTGCCCATGATGAAACCTTCATGCAATGATGCTGCCTTAGGCAACATGGCTCCCCTGGGAATTTCCCAAGGGCCTCTCGGGGTTCCCAGCACACCTCTGTCCCGCTCTAATATTCTCCTTGGGGACTGTGCTTCAAATTTCTCACCTTTCAGGGCCAGAACTTTCCTTCTGGTTTCTGGGGCCTGGGTCATAAGGAAGTTTAAAAAGAGGAAAAGAGCCTGGGCACAGGAAAGGCAGAGAGGCTCCTCCTGGGCTGACCAGAGGCCTCCCATTTAGCCTTTGGTGCTCCCCTGTCCCAGAACTCAGGCCCCGAGTGATCAAATAGATTTTTAGTTCTTTCATTAAATACTTCCCAAAGACATATAAAAACTTGGACTACTATTCTACCCATTTTTGTAGAAAAGGAATGAGGCCTAGAGAGATTCTTGGCCAGAGTCACCCACTTCATCTCTTTTTAAAAATTCATTTTTAACATTCATTTAATGAAATCCACATGGAAACATAGTTCCTAGTAAACAGGTTGCAAAAAAAAGGCAAAAAAAGGACAAGTGAAAAAATACATGGAAAAACATTTTCTATTTCTGATTGTCACCAGTAACTGTCTTCTTTGCAGGGGCCGGGAACTCCGAGAGCGACAAAGACTCTCTGGTGAGTTTCTTTAGTCTCCTTTTCCTCTTTTCCCAGCTTTTTGTTGCCAGAAGTGGGCCACCGTCCATTGGGTTTGTGGAGCCAGTTTGGCCTCCTAGGTCGCCCCTGTTCAGAATCCTGGGTTCAAATCTAAATTAATCTTTGTGACTTTGGGCAAGTTAATTCCACCTCTCTGGAACCTGACCTGGTTCTCCTGATTCCAAATGCAATTGCTCCTTCTATTCCATCTCCCCAAAAGAAGGGAGAAAAAATGGAAAGGGTAGACAAGAAACAGAAGAGAAAGAGGAAGGCATGAGGAAAAAAGAGGGTGCATCTGGGGTGGGGAGTGACAGCAGTCTTCTCTAGTTGGCCCTCTGGCCTGAGAGAGGCTCTGGAGTCTTCCTGGATGTTGAAACCAAATGGTTCATGTCTAGAAAAATAATGAATGATACTTTTAAGCCCTGTAGGACTTTAATCCCTTCCTTGCTCCCTTCCCTCCTCTTTCCCTCTCTCCCTCTCTCCTTCTCCCTCCCTCCCTCCCTCTCTCTCTCTCTCCCCTTCCTTCCTTCCTTCCTTCCTTCCTTCCTTCCTTCCTTCCTTCCTTCCTTCCTTCCTTCCTTCCTTCCTTCCTTCCTTCCTTCCTTCCTTCCTTCCTTCCTTCCTTCCTTCCTTCCTTCCTTCCTTCCTTCCTTCTTTCTCTCTTTCTCTCTCTCTCTCTCTCTGTCTCTCTCTGTCTTTCCCTCCCTCCCTCTCTCTCTCCATCTCTCTCTTTGTCTCTCTCTCTCCCTCTCTCTCTCTCTCCCTCTCTCTCCCTCTCTCTCCCTCTCTCTCCATCTCTCTCTGTCTCTGTCTCTCTCTCCATCTCTTTCTCCATCTCTCTCTCTCTCTCTCTCTCTCTCTCTCTCTCTCTCTCTCTCTCTCTCTCTCTTCTCTCTCTCTCTGTCTCTCTCTGTCTCTGTCTCTGTCTCTGTCTCTGTCTCTCTCTCTCTCTCTCTCTCTCTCTCTCTCTCTCTCTCTCTCTCTCTCTCTCTCTCTTCCAATTCCTGGAGCAACAGAAAGAGTCTTGGTTCTGAAGACAGAAATCCAGACTCAGAACTCATTATTTATGTGAACTTGGGCAAGTTGCTTGTCTTTCCTGGGTCTCAGTTTCCTCATTTGTAAAAGGAAGGGCAAAAACAAACAAACAAAAAAAGGTATTTATGAAGCACATACTATGTGCCAGGCACTTACTAAGCACTTTACAATCATGCTCTCATTTGATCCTCACAACAACCCTGGGAGGTAGTTATTCTTGTTATCCCCATTTTATAGATGAGGAAACGAGGCAAGCAGAGGTAAAGTGATTTGGTAAAGTGATTTGCTTCCAGTCTTAAAACTAGTGTTTATTTATTTATTATTATTTTTAAAAACCCCGACCTTTCGTCTTGGAATCAGTCCTGGGTATTGGTTCCATGGCAGAAGAGTGGCCAGGGCTAGACAATGGGGGTCAAGTGACTTGCCCAGGGTCACCCAGCTGGGAAGTGTCTGAGGTCAGATTTGAACCCAGGACCTCCTGTCTCTGGGCCTGGCTCTCCATCCCCTGAGCCACCCAGCTGCCCCCACAACTAGTGTTTAATGTGAGATTTGAAGGCAGGTTTGCGTGCCTCCAGCCCTAAGTGCTCCGAGTCCCACTAGCTGTCCTCAGGGGCTCCTCCTCGTTCCTGATCTCTAGTTAGGGCTCGGGCTCTCCCTTGTGTAGCTGTGATGCTCCCAGCTTGACAGATAAGGACAGCGACCTAAGGAAGCTAAGTGACCCATCCAGGCTCTTGTTCCACTCTGGGATGGGAATAGTAATCATAAGTCAGCGTAATTCTGAGCTCCGACGAAGCTCCCCACCTCTGTCGTCATCTCCTTTGGCCATCCCCGTGGCTCTGGGACAGGCGGGAGCTATTGCGATGGATCCTTTTTCACAGGGGAGGAAACTGAGGCATTCAGGGTCACACAGATAGTAAGCGTCCGAGGAAGAGCTTGAACTGTGGCCTTCCTGAGTCCCAGCCCAGAGCTCTCCGCTGTGAGGAGAGGGAGGAGGGCTGGGCTGAGCCCCGGGGCTTCTCGGTGGAGCTGGCTGTAGAAGGAGGCGTCTGGCCAGCGCTGGGGGCAGGAGCGATGCTCAGGTCTCATTTTCTTTCTCCTGCTGAAGAAGGTGGAGCGCTGCGCGGCGTCGGGGTCCGCTTCCGCCGTGGTCTACGGGCAGCTGGACTTCCAGAGGCCGGAGGCGCCCCCAGCGGGGGGAGCCGAGTGCTGTGAACAGACGGAGTACGCCATCATCGTCTTCCCCCCGGACAAGCCCGGCGGCTCTCCCCACAGGAAGTAGGTGCTGCAGCCGCCCCAGGACGCCCGCGGCCTCGGGGAGCTCCTGGAAGCGACGTCTCGGGGGCTTGTGGGGTCGTTCCTGTGGGCTTCTTCGTGGTGCCGGGCCTTCCCCAGGAGGAATCCGATGGCTCCTTCCTCTCCTCCTGCTGCTCCCCTCAGCCCTGCCCAGACTCAGCTGGAGTCTGACGTGGACGCTGGGGCTCTCCGAGGGCCGCGTCTGAGCGCAGCCTCTGGAGGGTTCAAGAGGACCTCCGTAGCCTGGACTTCATCGTGCCGCTGCTGGGGCTCCCACATCTCTCGTCCTCCCCCGGAGCCGGGCACGCGGGGACCCTCCCTCTCCCTGGATGGATGGGGCCGCCGAGGCCCACGGAAGGTGCTTGTTCCAGGCGGCCGGGGAGGTACGGGCAGAGCCCGGATAGTGGCCACCCCAGAGGGAGCAGGGCCCGGGGGCGCAGGAGCCTCAGAGGCAGGGCCTGAGGCAGGGCCCGGGGCAGGGCCCGGGGCGCACTACAGCGATGCCAGAGGTGCTGACAAGCCCCGCGCCCTGCCCTCCAGGGCGCCCAGCGTGGGCATCTGCAATGAGGGTTGATGCAAACTTTGTGGCCGCAGGCTAGGAAAGTGAACACCCAAGTGGGACCTAAGGGGGAGGGGAGCTGGAAGAGGGGGCGCACCTTGTCCCCACCCCGTTGCAGACACACATTGGCCTCTACCGGCGTTGTGGGTCTGAGGAGGGTCTCCCAGGCCCCGGCGGCTCCCAGCCACGCCTGCTGCTGTTGGCCCTGGCCAACCCCAGAGCTGGTGCTTTGAAGGGGGCTCCTGGCCTTCTCACTCGGCCGGACAGACCCTCAGCCCTGACAGCTGTCCGTTCCTTCTGGGATCTGCGGGTCGAGCTTCCTGGAGCGTCGTGACACGGTGACGATTTTATTCCGGTTGTTGCTGTTTTAACAAGAGGAGGGGCAGCCCCGCGGCCGCCCGGCTCTCCCCGAGCTTCTCCGCCCCCTATTTCACGGCTCTGCCGCAGGAGCCGGACTTCTGGAGCGCTTTGGCCCTCGGTCTTGGCCAGTGAAGACGGGGCGGAGGCTGAGGGGCATCTCGGCCAGGTCAGCGCGAGGCCTGAGAACTGCTGGTGCCCCTGGACACCCCCCTTGTAGGCCCGCCGGGCCGTGGGCATTGTCGACCCAAAGAGAAGCTGTCTTGAAAGCCGATTGTGTGTGTGTGTTCTTGTCCCGGGCAGGCAAAGACCAGGGACGAGTTGAGGTTCAGGGGGGTGAGGGGGGGCTGGGGGGGAGGAGGGGAGGCTGGAGGGGAGGAGGGGAGTCTGGGGGGATGAGGAGAGGCTGGGGGACAAGGGGAGGCTGGGGGGGATATGGGCGTCCTGTTGGGGACCCTTGGCCACTCTGACCATGAGCCCCCCCCCCCCCACTGCCCACTCTGGGGCATTCAGCCTTAGCCCCCGCCTGGCTTCTGCACTGTATGAGAGGCTCCAGCCTCAAAAGGGAGAGGCCGAGCAGCCCCCAGGGACCAGGAGGAGGAGCCCCTTCCATTGGCTCATTAAGCAGTGACCAGGGGCCAGTCTAGGCCCTGGGGGGGGGGCAGACACAAAGGCCACCTGAGCCCTTCCCTCCAGAAGCTTCCTGACTTGCACCATCTGACCCAGGACAGGCCAGGAAGGCTCCAGGAGTCCGCTGAGGGAACTCGAAGACCCTCCTGTGTGCCTGGCCCTGAGGCTCCACAGAGAGAGGAGGGAGAGAGTGGGGGAGGCCATGGGTGACAGGGCTAGGCAGGCACGGTGTGGGTCAGGGGAGGCGACAGAGAAGCCAAGCTTGGCTGGAACCCAGACGGTGTTGGGGGAGGAAGGAATCGGTCTGGCGGTCGGCCTGGGCTCTGGGGGGTTCTGGGGGGGCTGTCTGAGCACCTGGCACTGGGCGGACAAAGAGGCTGCCCCAATCCGAATGAGCAGCCCACTGTCCGGCAGAGCCTCTGGCCTGGGGCAGGGGAGAGGGAGGCGAAGGGAGGCCCCAGGCAGAAAGCAGCCCCCTCCCTGGCACCATGAGCCCAGAACAGGGCTGTGGAGGTGGGGAGAGACAGCAGCCTGCTGGCGGCTTCCTGTCGGAGGGCTCCCCCCCCCCCCCCAGCCTCGCCTCCTCACATTTTCCACTCTGTCTTGTTCCTCTTGGGGAGAAGGTGTCAGTGGGCAGGGGAGGGGGGAGGGGAGAGCAGGCTCTCCTGGCTCACCCCCACACTCAGCCAGCCGGACGCCTGTGCCCAGACAGGAGCACCGATCTGTGTTCTCACGTGCAGAGCCACATACCTAGTGCTAGACAGGGGGGGCACACTCACACTCACACACACCCACACACCAGGTACACACACACACTTATACACCAGACACACACACATACTCTCACACACACATCAGGCACACACACACACACATACATACACCAGGAACACACCAGGTACACACACACACACACATACACAGACACTCACACATATATGCTCGCACACACACACTCACACACCAAGCACACACACTTACACACCAGACACACACACATACTCACACACACTCCAGTTACACACACACACTCACACACACCAGGTACTCACACATCAGGCACATATATACACATGCACACACACACACTCACACACACACACACAATCACACACCAGCCACTCAGCCAAATGCTCCTGCCAGCAGTGCCTGCACAGGCTCCTGGCCCTCCAAGCCCGCTGTGTGGTTAAGTAGCTGTGTGGTCAAATCTGCTGCCTCAGCTCTGCTCTGGGCTCTGCTGAGGCTTGTAAAGAAGGCCCTAGAGGGGGCAGGAGATGGGCCACTGAGGGAGAGGAAACTGAGCAGGGATGAAGGCCTGAAGGGCATCCCAGAAGGGGGGGGTCCCCACCCAGGACCCTCACACGCCAGAGGAGAAACCAAGACTCAGAGTGGTTAGAGTTTACCTGAGGGTACAGGGCTTTGAGTTTGGATCCTGCCTCTCTATCAAAAAACTATGTGGCTTTGGATGAATCATTTTATCTCTTGGACCTCAGTTTCCTCATCTGTAAATTGAAGGATTCCTGGGATCACAGGATTATAGATATGGAGCTGGAAGGGACCTTAGAGGTCTCTAAGTTCAACCCCCCCATTTACAGATGAAGAAACTGAGGCCCAGGAGGAAAAGCCAGCATCTGTGGCAGGGCTTGACCTCAAGTCTTTCCAACTCTAGGTCCAGTGAGCTCTTTTGACTCCATCATATAAGGTGATACAATTTTATCCAAGATACTGCCCCGGGCCATGGAGGCTTGATTCCTTATCCATATACTAGAATTCCAACAACCAGGATGGTTGGTTTGTTGCTTGTCTTGGATCCAAGGTTGGATGGATTTAGCCATCCAGTCTTTGCCGTCCAGTCTCAGCTCCTACCCCCCCAATTCGTCCTCTCAGTTCCCTTCCGTTCACTCCCAAGCTAGCAGTGGATGACAGTCAGGATCCAAAGTGGTGGGAATCGGTTTCAAAGAAATCACGAGGGTTCAAAGAAAAGTCTTGCACATGACCACAAACAAGGAACTCCACAAAAACAAGATGAGGGCTATGGATGGACAGCAGCTGTTCTGGAAAAAAGCTGGGGGTTTCAGTGGCCCTCTGAATGTCAGCAGAGGGATGTGTCAGCCCAGAGGTTAATGCCCGCATGGGCTGCTGCATTCAGAGAAGGCAGAGCCTTGCCCCGGCCCCACATCCCCTGAGGTCTCCTGCTCCATGTGAGGGTACCAATCATCTGTGAGTGATGAGGATGGAGAAGAGCTTGTGTCCATGATGTATGAGGACTGGTGAGATGAAACTGGAAGCTTACATGGATAGTCTGGGAAAGAGAAGATAGGGATGGAGAGGGGCTCTCCAGCCCCCTTTGAGTGTTTGGAAGCAGGGAGGAAAATTGGAGGAAGCAGAGGAGGACAGAGGAAGAGGGAGGCAGTGGAGGAAGCCAGGAGTGAGAGGAGACTTTGAATGGCCTCCATCCGTCCGGTCACTGGCACCACAGGGTCCATCTGAAGACTCATGTTGGTGCAGCTCTTGATGGTTCACACGATGGATTCTCCCACTATCCTTGTGCAGGAGGCTCAGTGAATATTGCTCCTAGAGGCGGAATCTCAGTTCAATGAAGTCTGTCTAAGCTACCAGCTTGTTTCTCTCTCAGTGTTCTCAGCTGGTCTTGAGATATAACAACTGAGCAGTCAATCAGTCAATCAATTAAGAAGTCTTTTTTTAAAGCAAAAAGTCCCTGCCCTCAGGAAGCTTACATTCTATCGGGTAGCCATGTAACGGTTTACCAAGAGGAAGACTGGCTATGTTTGGGAAGCTATTTCCACTGTGGTTGAGGGAAAGAGCCAACCAGCATCTTCTCCATACCCAGTTCTGGCTCTGGCAGAGTTCTGGGAGCCAAGACGCTTATGGTTCTACGGTCTCATCCATTTGGAAGCTCCGTCCATTGGGGCATGTCCCAGTTCATCCAAGCGAGTGCTCTCTTGGGTCCATGTCCTCCCATGGATTCTCCAGAGGGGTCCATCCAACTTGATGGAGACCGTCCTTACTCTCCCCTGACGCCGTGAGGGTGCCAGGTGGGTCCTCCGCCCTTATGACCCCTGCCTTTTCCTTCCTTGCTGGTGTCCTTAGTCCAGTCCTCCTTAGGAGCTCCTCATGGCTCCTACCCACCTTTCACCTGTCTTTCTGTTGTCCCTGGGGGATGTTCCTCTAGTCCTCCAGAGGCCAGAGTGTTCACTGCTAAATGCCCAGACGTCCACGCTGGAAAGAAGGGTCTTGGTGCTCACCAGCAAAGTGCTTTGATGTTTCCCAAAGGCAACCAGGCCATTCTTGTCCTTCTCCACCCCAAGCCCATCCGTCCTTTCCACCTCGGATTGACATTGTCGGATGGGTGCCACAGAGCTTGGGTTGGTGTTTCGAGGGGAAACAACCAAGCGGGCCACCCCGACCAAGTGAATTTCGATGGACCTCTGGGCAAGAGCGATTCTTCATCCGCTGTCTTGTGCCTTTCTTGTGTGGATGATCCAGCCAAGCACCTCCGAGTGAGCCCAAAGCCCTTCTGGAGCCCTGCCGCGTCTCGGGGCTCCATGTGACCCCCAGAACGCCCTCCACAAATAGAGCTAACGGCCTGCGCCCAGCACATGCTGCTTTGACAGTCAGCCAACATGGAAAGGCAGCCCTAGGGCTCCCTTGGTTGGTTCTTCTCTTGGGTCAGCACTCACTTATCAGATGGCACAATTAGACATCCTGTGGCTCAGGCCTTTGTTTTTGCCAGATGACCTCATGGGCCCTGCTGGGAGCCCATTGGGCCTAGAAGGCCCCTTGGTGACTAGTCAGGCCCACCCAGGGGTCTAGGTGCTAGAGCGCCCCCAGCAGGCTCAGATGAGAGCTCTTTGATGCTTGGTCTGGCCAGGGAACATCAGGGGCCGTGAGGCAGCAAAGGGACCCTCCTGCCGGCTAGTGAAATGCCCTTGGGAACAAGCGACTCCTCTAGAGGCTCAGGAGCCCCCTCCTTTGGCAGGTAGGTGCCCGACGGGCCTGGGAGCTGCCTTTCCTCTTTCTTCCCATCCCCTCTTTCCCCCCAAACGCGTTTTCCTTCTTTCGTCCCTTCCTTTCCTCCTCGCTTCCTCCTCCCCAGGCCTTACACGCTCCGGGACTTCTAACTCCTTAGAGACTCCTCTGTGAATGGAGGGGGCCAGACGGGGGGACCCCCAGACCCTTCCCACGGCCCGCCGGTAAAGTGATGACGAGAAGGTTTGCTCTGACGATGGGGCTTCTCCCTGGACCCCAATATCTGCCTTCAGCCCGGGAGAGCGGCGCGGGCGAGCTGGACTTTAACAGCCACGGCCGTGAACGTTTCCCTTCACGCTTCGGCCATTTTCCTCCGTCGTCTCCCCGCGGCGAGGCAGAGTCACAGACCAGGCTCCGAACTGCCGTTTTGGAGGTGTCAGTGTGGAAACGGCTCCAGCGTGTCCCTGGAGAGGCGCTGATGACTCCCATCTCACAGCCGGAGAGAAGCTGGACCGCGGGATCTTCGGGACTCCAAGTCCACGGACTGGGCCGGCCTGGAGGCTGCGCCGGGGCCCGCCTCCTGGGGCAGTTTCTGGGCTACGCAAGCCCGCGGCCCACTAAACTCCGGCGATGCCCTCTCCGAACCTCCCTCCTCTCTGTTTGGGAAACGGGCGATTCGGTCCTGAATGGAAGCCTTCCACGTCTTCCTGTTGGATCCCCTCTCATGAGATTCAGCCCCGCGGAGCGGGCACTCGTTCCCCCGTGTTCTGTCCTCGGATCCCGAGTGCCTAGCACAGTGCCGGGGATCTGGGAGCACTGAAGGTCTTCATAAATCCTTGTTGAAGGGGCCGCGGGGGCTCCTGGACTGAGAGCCAGGCCCAGCCATGGGCGGTCCTGGGTTCAAATGTGGCCTCAGGCCGTGTGGCCCTGGGCGAGTCCCTGCTTAGCCTAGAGGCTGGCCAGAGGAGGCTGAGTGAAGAGGGAGATGTGCCAGGGCAGAGCTG
>NC_077234.1:10214622-10292122 GCF_027887165.1 Monodelphis domestica | reverse complement strand
GCTCCGCCTGTAACCTGCAGGTAGCCTCGGCACCCATCCACGCCAACGTCTTCACTTGACAGACGGGGAAACAGAGACCCGCAGAGCTTAAAGCACAGGGTGCTTACACTGAGCTGAAGGGGCTCAGAAGCCCCCTAGACCCGACTCCTTCAGTTTGAAAGAGTAGGTGGGGAATTCGAGTCCCAAAGTGAGATGAGCTGCTTAGGCCACACAGCAGCAGCAGCAGCAGGATTCAAACCCAAGCCCAGAGTCGGGCTTCTACCTCTGTGGCAGGGTCCAATGCTGCTTCCTTGCTGGCCCAGGGGCCTCCTCCATCTTTACTGGTTTTCTTTCCACTTCAAACCTAACCACTTTCTCACAGTTGACAGAACAGAAAATGCTGCCTTTTCCATGAACTTTCTCGCTTTCCCCGTCCCCACTCCTCCTTCCTGGCTGCCCCCTCCCTCAGTTCTCTCATGGGAACCAAGTATGGGCTGGGGGCCCAGCCCCCCACTTCCCCGGGCTGCTGGGAGGGTGGGAGGCCCCATTCTCTCTCTCCAGAGCCCTGGCTGAGGCTGCTAGCTTTGCTCCCCAGATCAGCTCAGGAGCCTGCCTGAGTTCTGAGCTAGAGCCAGGGGCTCCCATTCGGGGTGAGCATCCCCACAGCCACTGGAGTGGGCTGGGGAGGCTCCCAGACAGCTGACCTGTGACCCTGGAGTCCTGGATCAGCCCCTGCCCAGTGGACATTGCCCAGAGCTTTCTCCAACCAGAGATCTCCAAGTGAGCCTGAGCTTCTCTCCAGACCCAAGAACAAAACGGTGGACGAAGCTTCCTGCCCGACTGCATGCAGAAGGGGTTCCTGCCCCTGGGAGTGCCCTTCCTCGATCGGAATGACCACCAGCCCTTGTGTCTGGGCCGTCCACCAGAGGGGTCCCCTCTCCTATGGACTGCGAGGGAGACAGCAGGAGGCAAGCTTGGGCTCTGCCCCCGATTCGCTTTGCTGCTTTGTGTCTCTTTTCCTGATCTTGGGGGAACAAATCTGCGTTTCTGGATGGACACATCCAGGCTTTATGTGCTGATGATAAACACGCAAGGGCCAGCCTTTCAGCAGATCTAAGAGCAGATGGAAGTTAAGTAACAGAATCTTATCTTGTTTGCTTTTGTCAAGGCACACTTGTGAGCCCTCTCTGTTTAGCATTCCTTTTGGGTGTAGGAATCAATTACTGATCGTCTGATACATGGGCTACTTCTTGGGTCCCTTCTTCGGGGAAAAGCTTACATGTGAACTGAAACCTAAACTTTAATTAGTCCTCGGGCACCGCGGTGCGGTTTAAAAGGCCAAGGAGTGCCGGAAAGAGACCCAGCCTGCCTGTCATTTGAGACCAGGAAGGCTCCGCCAGGACGGAACTCAATCCAGACCTAATTGATCTCTAATCGTATTAAACTTTGGCTTATAGGTTGAGGTGCTGGTGGATTAATTTATCTTATCTTTTCTGTTTGCTTTGTAAAACACTGAGGCAGATGGTCATATATATTTTGCATTTTTTTCCGACGATGTAGAATGCAGATCTCTTCCCTATATCTTCAGTGTTTTCTGGCATCCACATCTGGGGCATCCAGCTCTTGTACAGCTGACTTCCGGTTACTCCTGTAGGCTGAAAGCCCTATTTCCTACTCCTACAAGGGTGATTACACACCCAGAGTAGACTGTAGAGAAGAATGATCAAGAATATGGACATTTGGGAACAGACATTTCAACAGCTAATTAGAAAGAAGAAACCTCATCACCGATGGATCCTGGAGGTAGACAGAAACCTTGAGCTCAATAGATCAGGACATGGATGGAGACAATATAGGCATCTTGGATTTGCAAGGTTAGTGTGGAGCCGTGGAGAGAGGAGCCACTGGGGTCCCTGTGGGTGCTTTGTCTAGGACAGAATAGATGAATTTTGGGGGAGAGCAGATGGTGAGTCATCAGGAAGAGAGCTAATATGAGTTAAGCAAACTCCACAGAACTGTGATCCTTAGAGAGTGGCCAGCTACTGGGAGGTACAATTTAAATAATAATTTCTTGAAGTATAATGTCTCAACTCTTTTTAAAAAATCATAACTTTCAATTAGTTCAAGAATTCTTGTATTGCCTCTCCTTGACCTATTTTTCAGGTCAGTTGCTTTTGTAATACGATGTTTCATATTCTCTCCTATTTTTTCATTTTTTAAAGTTAGTTTTATTCTTATCCTAATAAGTTGTTGGCTTCACTTGTACAATAAAAATTTTTAATGAATTGTTTTCTTTGGTGAGTTTTTGGATCTTTTTTTTCCCCAATTGCTTGAACTTTCATCATTTTCTTGATTTTCTTGCGTTGTTTTTCTAATCCCCCATCCCCCAACTTCTCTCACTTGGTTTTTAAAGTCTTTTAAAAGTTCTTCTAAGAACTCCTTTTGGGCTTGTGTTCATTTTACATTTTTTTTTTGAAGTTTTAGAGGTGGATGTTTTAAATTTCATTGTTTTCTGATTTTGAATCCTCATTTTCTTTCTTACTAAAGTAGCCAATTATGGCTTATTTTTTGTCTTTTGCATACACATTTTAATTTTTAGCAGCCTATTTTTAAAATTGCTAACTGTTATGCTAGTGTCAAGCTCTTCTCCTTGTCTGTATGGGATAACATCTCAAGGTTTAGTTTTGTTGGTATTATTATTTTCTGAGCAAACTGGAGCAGATACAATAACAAGACTTGAAAATTTAAGTAATTTTGGAAGTTTAGTCCAAAGCCTTCCTTTTAATAAATGAGGAAACTGAGGACCAGGGAGGGAAACTTCTGATTTATGGACTTTGTCCTCTATGCTTTCCACCTGTTGTGAGCCAGGATACTTGTGGAATTGGAGGTAGAAAGAGTTAACTTTCCTACGTGCCCACAAAACCAGCTTAAATCCTTGTTAAGTAAGGAAATGGTGGAGAGGGGATGCAGGTTTCACTTTGTCTCTAGGTGGATTCCTTTGGGACCAAACTTTGAGTCCTTTGGGTAAGAGGAAACATTTTTGAGAGTTTTGAAGGGAGCTCCCAAGACCCTGGGGCACCTCCTTGTAGAAAACTTTTTAGAACCTTCTTAATTGCAGATTTTATTGTTTGTTTTTTATCCTCTGGACTGTTTTGAGACTGCCTCCAGGATAGCTTCTGCTTACCTGAGCATAGTGGAATATGGTTCAATTCAAGGACTGTTTATTCAAGGTGTCTGGCTTTGAATGAACCCCTCATTGAACCTGAAAAAAGGCTAATGATCCCCAAGTGACCAAATGCTGCTATAAATTGGGTCCAGTAATACTGGAGTGAGCTATCTACCAGTAGCATTTTGGACTGGGTGGCCTCCTTAGGGCTTTCTGTTGGGTTCCATGCCTAATCTAAAGTGATAAGGAATCGAAAGTTTGTGATAAGACTTTCCTGAAAGCACAGTGGTCATAAAGCCTGGATAAATAAATGCTTTCCCTTAGTCGGGGTCAGGTTTAAAGGAATTTTACCAAAAAGCTGTTTCCCCAGGGCCTTGTGGATTATGTGGCCAACAAAACTGCTCTGTCAGCTAGTAAAAGCAATTCCAGACTGGCTGCCTTTCAGGACAGCTCATGTGAAAGGTGTCAACTAGAAAAAACACAGAACTATTAAATAGTCAAAATCACTCTTTAATCAAGGGAAAAGGGGTTAGCACTACTAATACGACAACAGAGCTGCTTCCCATGACTGCACAGAGTCAAGACACCCTGGTCACTAGCCCCTGGGAGTGCCACAAACTCAGGATGAACCCCAAGGAACAAAAGAATTTGGGGAACCCATATACCACTCTAGATGACCTGGGGGCTTTAGGATTAGAGGGACAGTTGATTGACTTTACAATGGTAAGAAAGGAAAATGAAGAGCTCCAGACAGGAATAATAGTGAGGGGCTGGTGCCCTACAATGGACACAAAAGGGAAAGACCAAACCCAGGGCTGGGCCACCTTGGTAATGGACCTTAGCCCAGGGGGAGAAACCATTGGGACAAAAGGAATGCCCAATATTGGATGGGATTAGCTGTTCCCACCCAAACTACCAGGAAGTTCACTGTCTGGTGAAGAGGGACCTTCCCTCAGGGGCAAACCTCTCCTGTGACAAGGTCAAAACCTGGGGTTTCTATACTCAAACTAAATAAACTGGGGATCTCTAGATTTCCATGTTGACACCCCCCCTTTTGGTCAAGACCAAACGTGGCTGACCAAACAAATGGACAAGTGGGAAATGCTATATCAGATTGAACCCCATCCCTAATGGTGGGAAAGCTCAGGGATACAGGTTTGGTGATTGGCCTTTGGGGGCGTTCCCCAATGCCACTGGCGCATTGACAATTGAGCCAGAAAGGTAGGCAGTCTGCCTTTGGCAAAGAGAGTAACTAACAATCAAAACACGATCCCATTTCCCAAAGTCTTAAGTCTTTCCCATCTGGTGGGTCCTGATGATGCCTTCAGCCTCCTCTCTCACAGACTTCTGTCTTCTGGCAGGCTTCTCCTTTGGTATCAGCCAGCTTCCTTGCTGGGTAAACTAAGAGAAATCCATAAACACATTCTTTAACAGGACTTGACCTATATGCTTACTTACTACAAAGATTATCCACGCTGCTAACCTTAAATCCGCCATCCCATCTTATTATTTCTAGTATTGCCTTTTCCACACAAATTATAAAATTAGGTCATTTACATGCTTGATCAGAAAGATTGCCTTACTTTTACCAAAATATAAAAACCCTACAAACTGTAGAAATATAAAAGCAGAAACAACATCCATATCACAGGTTACTCAGTACTTTGTAATTCTGGAAGTGACTTTACCTCCTGTTTGTGGCCAAAAGGTAAAATATTGTTTAGCACCAAGTAAGCTTCTAACTAGATATTTTATCATCACAAAATCCAAAACCACATTAAAATGACTGCATGGCAATTTTCAGCTTCAAAACTATTTTTAAAAATCAATTTTAAGTTTCAATATTGAAATGAACTCCAAAAATTCTCACTATTAAAATGCTTCTAATTTTCCTTAATTTTAAAACCTTATACACACTTAACTCACCCTGCGCCCACCTTTGGGGAGGTTGAAATACTAGGGATTTAAAATTGTTTTCATTCACCTTTAACTACTTAATAACCATAACCATGCTTAAATTAAATAGCTTAGGCTTTTTACTCCTATTATTGAGTATGAAAAAAATAACATTGCAACCGAGTCAGCTAATGTAAAGTCTGTAGATAAAAATTTGTTAAAATAATTCTCCTAATTTGACTGAGTTGTAGCCTTAAATTAGTTTTGGGTACACATTTCATTTTCCTGAGTATTTATTCATTGGCAAAAAGGACTCATTTACCATTGAACTTCTGCCTAAATCTATAGGTGAATGGATTAGCTTTCCTAGTCACAAAGGTTCTCTTCTTATCTGCCATGAGGCTTCAAAATGTATAAACTTTACTGGTACTGGGGAGCCATTCAGTGTTCTATCAGAACCTTGTTTATTAAAACTGCTGCTTAGAATCTACTATTTATGTGCAAGGCCTCCTCCCTTTTGGCACTGATATTTTGCCAGGTTTTCCTTATGATCTAAACTCTTCTTTTTAAGAAAAGGTGTAAGACTTCTCCACAGGGTCGGCCAGCCCTGTGTGACCTTACTTGGGGTAACGAAAAATGAGGAGTAACAAAAGAAAGAATGGACACTATATGAAAGAGAGAAATAGTGCCAAATTTATTTGCTTTACACAGAACTTTTATAGGCAAAGACTATTTGGACAAAACCCACAGGAATTTATGACTCTTCATTCCAGAAACCCTAACCTTGGTCCAGGGATAGGCAGGTGTTCAAAGGTTAATCCACAGCTTCGTCTAATGCAAATCCAAACAAGGGGAAGAGGTGCCCACCTTATCACAGTTTGCTTTTCATAAAAGTTATCCTGCTTCCTTCATGTTTACTGTTCCAACCTTGGTCCCCATGGGTAAAGGTTAATCCACATCTTTGTCTGAAGCAAAGACAAACAAGGGAAAGAGGAGGTTCCACCTGACTACAAAAAGGAACCTCTTTGAATTTGCTTACTACTTATTCATAATGGCTAAAAGTTTCTATCTGCCTCCACAATTTCCATAGTCTATGCCTTGCCTTCCTGAGGCTCCTTTCACCATATAGAAAATTTGCTAGTAACAGGAGAAAAAGTGGGAAGTAACTTAAAATGAGGGAGAATTGGCCATGATCAGCGTCACCTGTAGGACTTGACATTAACTCTGCCTTTCCATTCACCCTTGTGACTGTATCAATAACCAATTTCCTCCATAGCTTTTCTTTCTTTTTCCCAATTGTCTTTCCACACAATTTACTATTAGATCGCAATTCTCTAACCCGGCTCCAGATTTAAAATACATTTATCTAGTATTGCTAACAACCATTTCTAGGCTCCATCATTTCTTCCCAACTTCTTCTGATACTACTTTGAGACCAACTAGCACTCTGGCATCTTTGCTGCAAATTCTCAAATGAACAGATGTTACTTTCAAACCTCTTAACCAGGTAAAATGCTCCTATTCAGACTTTTCCTACTTCAGCTCAATCTGGGGATTAGCTCTGTCCATTCTAGGTTCTCTACTTAAAGGGACTTTGCTCAAGGTAAATAGAATTTTCAGGGGAAATAAAATGGCCAGTTTTATGGCTGCTACAGAAACATTTCTAGTCAATGAAAATGATGAGAAACAATCCTTATCCGGATCCAGTACCTTGGGGCTCCTTCAGATTTCTCCTAGAGATGGCTTCTTCAGGAATCCTTCTGGTTCTGGGCTGCAGGAAAATCTTGTCCAGGCTTTTGGCTCCTAAGAAATGTCTTGAGGTAAAACTTTAATTAAAGGTTCTAATCACTTTGTCCACACTCCAGAACTGGGGTGGTAAAATACAGGACATTCCTAGAAATTTTAAGTTTCCCAGGTGAGAAATTCCTTTATTAGCAGCCAAGTGCCCAAGATCATCAGATATAATGCTCACAAAACCATTCGTTCTCTCCACATAAAAAGTAAAATTAGTTCGCAGTATTCACTGGTCTTTAAACAACAGCTTTTCTATTGTAATGGCTGCACTCTGGAAATTTACCTTAAAAATTCAAAAATCAGGTTATAGTCCATGACTCTTACTTTTTCAAAAACTAAAACCCGGAACATTTTTCCTCCAAACACAAAATTTAGGATTACGAAGAAAAGCTTAAAGACTACCTTGAACTCTGAATACCTCTACAATTCCTTCCTTCCTTCCTTTTTTTTTTGCTCTAATTTACTTTTTGCTCCAATTCAGCCTTTCTTAGCCTTGCCTCAAACCACTTTGGTCCAAGGCTAAAGCTGCTCCTAGAGAGGAAATTTGTTGGTCAGTTTAAAATGTTTCGGGTTTCCTTACCCTTTAAAGCAAAGCCTTTTCCCCAATATTTCTTGTCATTTACACCAATTCAATGATCAGTCAGGTCTGCAGTTGACCATCCTCAAATGAACTTTCTTTACTCCAGAACTCACACACACGTTGCTATTGGAAAACAATGAACAGCTTGGAAAAATGTGAAGTTATAGCACTCAAATAACCAAGTTAGTACCTAGAACAAAAGGCACCTTGTCACCAATACTAACTGCACTCGATACACAAAATTTCACACATTAACAAGACCAAAACTTTGGGAAGAAAAATGAGACCTTAAAGGTAAGAATTTCTGGACCTCCTTTTGCCTCCTGCTGGATATTCCCGTGTCCAGATCGCAGCTCCAATCTCGCCTCTTCAACTTTGGGAGGAATTCATCGTTCACACAACTTTCAGACATTATTGGCTAACATTTAAATCACCAGCATTTGAAATTATAGGGAAGTCTCTGCCTAAGAAATCCATTAAGATATATAATAAGCAAAAGCTCACAGGAAATTTTGCGAAGAAATCCAGACCTTAAGTTCTTCAGCTTCTATGAGAGGCTTTTTGCAAAACTTTGTAACCATTTCAACCTCAAGCCGGGGCATTTCAATTCATGAAGAAACTTTCTCTATTTTAATCAACTTAGAGCAGTTACTCAGACCCTCAATTGAACACTGTGGCTCTCACACTCCAAACTCCAGTTTCCCATTCAAAGCGTTCAGCCAACCATTTGTAAATCTTGAAATCTCTCAGACTTGTGAATGTTAAAAATTTCCCCATCAGGGAATTCTTAATTGGAACAAGTTCCCTACTGAGAAACATTCCCCATTTTGATGTGAGAACTCGCCAGGATCAGAAATGGGAGGACTTCTACTCCACCCGTACTTAAGACTGCTTTAGGGGAGAAAACTCCTTGCTAAGCAATGAAAGTATTTGGATCCATGCTTATGGTGGGGCAAGGAGTTCTTTGAGCCAGGCCTATTTTTAGAATTGATACCATGAGATGCTAGGTATCTAAAAGGGTCGGGCAAGATTTCTCTTGATGAGATTAGTCGACTCAGCTGTGTTTTCTCTGGTTCAGACTTACTGAGGGGATTAGTCGACACAGCAGCATTTTTTCTGATTCAGATTTACTGAGGAGATTGGTCGACTTAGCAGGAATTCAGATGGGCAGTCCTTTGGAAAGCGTCTACAGTGATTAGTAGATGTAGGGACTTAGGGGAGGTGACATGAGAGAAAAACCCCTATATAAGAAAAAGCAGAATCTCTTGAGGAGAGATCCTTTTGGAGAATCTCTGATGAGGACCGCTTGAGAGAGGCTCTGGAGAAGGGAAGCTTTTGGAGGACAATCTCTAAGGAGGTCTCCCTGGAGCTCCTCTAAGGGGACTCTGTCCCTCTGGAGGCTCTGAAGAGAGGCCCTTTGGAACAGTCTCTGGCTGGAAGGCTCTCTGGTAAAGTCAGCTGAGATAGAGCTGACCTGGTATTACTAGAATCCTTGTTTAGTCAGACCTTGTAGTGAGTGTTAAGAAACTGACTGATTTCTCTCTTAAGACTCAGGTCTAGGCCATATTGGCTTGAGGCCCTTCATACTTATTCTTTTCTTACTCTCTCTCTTTTTCTTTAATTCCTCATTATATTATTAATTAAAAAATCCCTATAAAACCCAGTTGACTTGGGTATTTGAATAATTGGGAATATTTCCCTGGCGACCACCTTATATTTGATTTAAAAACCAAGACACTGTAGTGAAACATATTTTCTGCGGTCAAATTTACTCACCCTCTCTTATATCTATCACAATTTATATCTTCCACCATTTTAACTCACTACAGTTTAAGATCTCAACCATTTTAAATCTCACACATTCACGCCTCTGACCAGCTCTCCTGGCCCTCACCTCTCTCTGGTTCTTACCCTTCTCCTGGTCTATGGACTGTTCTGACCTGGTTTTTCTTTGTGCCTTCCTCGAGCCTTTGGTTGAAGACTTCTCTTTTGTCTTCTTCAATTTCTCGACCTGCTTCGCTTAAAACAGATTATAGAAACAATTATCTTTTCCTCATTAAATGAACCTTACCTTGGCCAGCTTACCTTTGGATTGGCCTTTGTCACTGTTTGCCATTCATCCAATTACTTGCTTGCATCAGGTCCATACTTCGAAACCATGTAACTCGCGGCCGTATTTCTAGGTGGTTCTTTGGGCTGCTGACCGCCCCCACCAAATTTTGGGACAACAGACAAGCTGTTACCCATGTCTAATAGCGCCCGGGTGGCTATGGACAATGCAGCTGTGTACCCCACAGACGCTCGACTAAGGATCCCTTAATGAAAGAGCAAGTCACTCCCAAACCAGAGATGCGAGTCCTACCTCCGAGAGAGCCGCTTACCTGGCCCTTGCTAACAGGACTCCTGACCCAACCCCAAACTGGTTGTTTTAGGTACCTCAAGTCTCGGGGTCCTCGTTAGCAGGAGGGCTCAGACAGCAGGGACTTCGGATCCCGCTGGGGCCTCCATTAATGTCAACTAGAAAAAACGCAGAACTATTAAAATAGTCAAAATCACTCTTTAATTAAGGGAAAAGGGGTTAGCGCTACTAATACGACAACAGAGCTGCTTCCCATGACTGCACAGAGTCTAGACGCCCTGGTCACTAGCCCCTGGCAGTGCCACAGACTCAGGATGGTCCCCAAGGAACAAAAGAACTTGGGGAACCCATATACCACTCTAGATGACCTGGGGGCTTTAGGATTAGAGGGACAGTTGATTGACTTTACAATGGTAAGAAAGGAAAATGAAGAGCTCCAGACAGGAATAATAGTGAGGGGCTGGGGCCCTACAATGGACACAAAAGGGAAAGACTCAGCCCAGGGCTGGGTCACCTTGGTCATGGACCTTAGCCCAGGGGGAGAAACCATTGGGACAAAAGGAATGCCCAATATTGGATGGGATTAGCTGTTCCCACCCAAACTACCAGGAAGTTCACTGTCTGGTGAAGAGGGACCTTCCCTCAGGGGGAAACCTCTCCTGTGACAAGGTCAAAACCTGGGGTTTCTATACTCAAACTAAATAAACTGGGGACCTCTAGATTTCCATGTGGACAAAGGTTGGCTTCAAACGATTGGTATGAATTCCAAAGATAACTTAGTTTTAGATTATTTCTGTTTTCAAGTTGTACTTTTGATTCTTATTGGCTATGTGGCCCAAATAGCATTGGATTGCCCCATGGCAACTGGTTGAAGTGTATAAGTTGCAGAGATGCTGACCTGTAGTTTCCTTATCTGAGGGTTCCTTATATAAAATAGCGTCGATTTGAGTCCAAGGGACAGTTTGAGGCAATTCGTTAGTTGCACTACTAGGACCCACCTGAACAAGTGATACCCTGAGTTCAGTACTCATCCCTCATTTTTAAGGATTATATTTTGTTTTTAGGTCACCATTTTCCAGGATGTCTTTTTCTTCTCCCCAATCTGAAATCCTACAGAACTGTGACAGGTGAAGCCTGGAACAATTGAGTAAACAAAAGTTCATGCTTCTGCGCAGATTGATTTATTAAATGGCATGTACCCATTGTGTATCAAATCGGGGCCAGGCCTTCTTGGCTTTGGCACTGGACCCCAGATATAAGGGGAGACATTTTTATGCATGAAAAACAATTAATCAAATTTGTTGTTCAGGCATTTTCAGTCAAGTTTGGTCCTTTGTGACCTCATTTGGGGTGTTCTTGGCAAAGATACTGGAATGGTTTACCATTTTCTTCTCCATTTAGTTTTATGGATGTGGTGATTGAGGCCAACAGGTTAAGTAACTTGCCCAGGGTCACGTAGCTAATAGCTGTTTGAGGCCAGATTTGAACTCAGGAAGATGGATCTTCCCGATTCTAGGCTGGGCACTCTTTCCACTGTACTAGGGCGCTGCCCTATTAATCAAATAGGACCAATTAGTTAAAATAAAACAATTAACCAGGATGAAAAATTGATAATCTGATTTCTAATTAGAAGAAAGATTAGGGACTTTCCAAGTTGGAAGAGCAAACAGATACAATTCCCTGGAATCAGAAAGAGACACCCCACTCCCCGCAAGTGTCTATTCACTCAAAGAAACCTGCAAACAACACTAGAGTGATAAGTATGGGAGAGTTTTCAGAGAAGACAGGTGGAGTGCTTGAGATACAGAAATGGGAGAAAACTCCTTGCATCCATCTTTGGTAATGACTGAGTCTCTGGCCAACATAACCTCGGTCCTCAGGGCAGGGTGCTAGTGTGGTCCACCTTCTCAGCCTTTTGGGGTTAGGTTCAAACAAGGCAATAAAGCTTTCTCACAATCGCCACAATTGTATAAAGTTTTCTCACAAGACAAATTGGACTTGACCCATAATTGAATAGGAAGGGAATCGAGCTAGCTCCAGAATTCAGGCACAGGAGTGAGTCAGTGTGGTTCACCCAGTTCCCACAAGTAGCAGCTTGCTATTCTCTTGTACCTAATCTCCCCATTGGGGACTGGTTTATGGGGGAGGGATCAGCCAACTCCCCCCTGGATCACTTATCCAAGGCCAAATCTACTAGGTTTTTCATCATTCATGATCAGAATTTTGTAAGTTTGGCTACAGATCAAACCCCTTTGAGGGACTGATTTGAGAGGCGAGATTTACATGCCACTTGGGTAACCAAGAGAACTTCAGCAGGAACTCCATGAAACAAAGGCCAAAGCCCTGCAGTGATGACCAGCAAAAAAGGGTAGCCAACATCATCTCTTGTATATATCTTAGTAACCCACTCCCGATGGCCATTGAAGCCTTTCATCTCGTTCAGAGTCCCAGCTGCTCCATGAGCTGTCTGGTCCTTGGAAATGTCTTCTCTTGAGCCTTCTGGAAGGGGCCTCTGCTTCTCTGGCTCGTAGAGATTCCCAGATGGTCCTGCCCAAATCTACCAGGAACAAGACTTAACACAAGGCAACACAACCTCTTCGTGTGGTTTCCCAATAACTAGTTCATGTGGTGGGAATCAGTTCAGGTCTTATGGAGCTAATCCTATAAGAAGACACACATCAGGACCCTGTAATTCACTCAAGACTAAAGCATCTCAGTTTTTATATACCACTTGCTGACTCCATCCTGAACCTGATATAAGAATCTTTTTTTAGCCCTGACCTTCCATCTTAGAATCAAAATTGAGTATTAGTTCCAAGGCAGAAGAGAGGGAAGGGCTAGGCAATGGCAGTTAAGATACCTACCTGATCAGGGTCCCACAGCTTGGAAATGTCTGAGCTCAGATTTGAACCCAGGACCTCCATCTCTAGGTCTGGCTCTTAATCCCCTAAGCCACTTTGCTGCCTCCACCTCCATATAAAAAATCTTTTTTTTTTTTAAGCCCTCACCTTCCATCTTGGAATCAATATTGAGTATTAATTCCAAGGCAGAAGAGTGGTAAGGGCTAGGCAATGGGGGTTAGGTGACTTGCCCAGGGTCACCCAACTGGGAAGTGTCTGAGGCCAGATTTGAACCCAGGATCTCCCATCTCTGGGCTTGGCTCTTACTCCCCTGAGCCACTTTGCTGCCTCCACCCCCATATAAAAATCTTTTTAAAAAATCCATGAGGGTCTGACTCTTCTGTCTTTCAAAACGATTGGACAGTTTAAAATGGGAAAATAGTTTCACTTTCTTTACAGTCACCAATGCAATTTCATAGTCAAATCCTTCCATTTGATTTTGAGAACTAAACCTGTTCTAAGCCCGCATTTCCCTGCTGGATACTTTTGGAAGCCGATGCTGCAATATGTATGTAGTTCTTAGAGAAACGGTCTAACATCTCACTTTCTCAAACTGTGCCACTTTATTTAATGTTGATGCTAAAGCTTTGGTTTGTGACTTTGTCCCATTTGGGAGGCGGCATCCCTGTACTGTTTATATTCAACCGTAGATACAGATGAACAGGGTGAACGTTTTCAGACTTGCACCTTAGGGTGGTGACTCCGACAGCTCCCAGGTGGCTCTGCTGATGAATAGAGCTAGGATGGTCCTTACTATTGGTCTACGGCTCCTCTGGCCCCATTGTAGACAATTGCTATGAAGAGAGAAGGAGGGACGGGGCTGAGGATTAGAAGAGACCCTACCAGGGCGCTCAAAGCAGCCAGTCTAGCAAGCCCCACAAGCCGTCCGTCCCATTTGGTGCTCTTGGAGCCCATCAGCTCTGTCAAGAAGGGAAGAGGGGGCGTCCTTCTGGCATGGGCTGGGACCACTCCTTCAAATGACAGGCCACGCAGGGAGATGGCTCTCCTTAGACCACAGTGTCCAGTCCTGGACCTGATACTCCAGTGGGATTAGCATGCCACCTTCTTACTGACCAAATACAAACTCTGCCATTTGGCATTTCAGATCTTCCCTCCCAACCCCAGTGGAAGGCTGGGATGCCACCACTTTTTCCTTTCTATTTCTGGTGTCTAGAGACACTCAGGTGATTCCTGCTGGAGTGAACCCCAAAGATGGGAAGCCCCTTCCTTTGCAGAGGTGGAGGTGGACCCTCTGCCTGTTTTAGACTTTTTCTATTTGGAGTTAGCTAGCTAAATGGTTTTTCTTTTCCTACTTCTTTTTTTTTAAGAGATGGCTTTTGGGAAGTTATCCTGGGATAAAGGCGGCATAAGAATAAGATATCCGCCATATTTCATTGCAGGTAATAACTAACAATTACACAGGGCTTTAGCATTTGCAAAGGACGTTTGATCCTCATGACACCTCAGAATATCAGTGATGTTATTATCCTCATTTTACCCCTCAGTTAACTTCCATAGATATTAAGAGGCTGGACAATAAGTATCTGAGGTAGGAGTCAAACTCTCACCACTGAGCAATCCATCAGAAGAGTCGAAGAGTCGAGAAATGCTTCTTGATGGATGGAATTCACACTGTGTGTTTTACCTAGTTGTGGAACTTTGTACCTTCATCCGAGAAGCAGGAAAATGATGTTGACAGTGTGCTGGGCTTGGAGTTATGTTCAATTGTTGCCTGAGACTTTTTCCTCCATTAGAAAATGAAATGCGGTAGCTAGGTGGCTCAATGAATTGAGGGCCAGGCCTGGAGATGATGGTCCTGGGTTCAAAATTGGCCTCAGACACTTCTAAGATGTGTGACCTGAGCAAGTCACTTAATTCTCATTTCCTAGCCCTTTCTGCTCTTCTGCCGTGGAACTAATAGGCAGAATTGATCCTAAAGTGGAAGGTAAAGGTGAAAAAGAAAAGCAGATGAGAGAGTTGGCTTCCAAGGTCCTTCACATCCTTTGTAGAACAAGGGAGATGCTTCCCAGGTCCTTCCCATCCTTTGTAGAACAAGGGAGATGCTTCCAAGGTCCTTCACATCCTTTGTAGAACAAGGGAAATGCTTCCAAGGTCCTTCACATCCTTTGTAGAACAAGGGAGATGCTTCCAAGGTCCTTCCCATCCTTTGTAGAACAAGGGAGATGCTTCCAAGGTCCTTCACATCCTTTGTAGAACAAGGGAGATGCTTCCAACGTCCTTTACATCCTTTGTAGAACAAGGGAGATGCTTCCAAGGTCCTTCACATCCTTTGTGGAACAAGGGAGATGCTTCCAAGGTCCTTCCCATCCTTTGTAGAACAAGGGAGATGCTTCCAAGGTCCTTCACATCCTTTGTAGAACAAGGGAGATGCTTCCAAGGTCCTTCACATCCTTTGTAGAACAAGGGAGATGCTTCCAAGGTCCTTCACATCCTTTGTAGAACAAGGGAGATGCTTCCAAGGTCCTTCACATCCTTTGTGGAACAAGGGAGATGCTTCCAAGGTCCTTCCCATCCTTTGTGGAACAAGGGAGATGCTTCCAAGGTCCTTCACATCCTTTGTAGAACAAGGGAGATGCTTCCAAGGTCCTTCACATCCTTTGCATAATGAAGGATTTGGGCTGGATCTTGAGGCTGAGTGCTTTGAACCCCTGCTCAGGGACCATTCTGGACAGATGGTTTGACTCTGTTCTCCCCACCTCAGGTTTCAGTGCTCCTTGTGTGGACGCAGCTGGATCTCGGCCCAAGTGATGATTCTCTTCTGGATGCGCCTGCAGGAGCCCTACGGCGAGGTCAAGATGAGGCTCTTTGCCCAGCGTTGCCAGAAGTGCGAGACCGCCCTGTTTGAGGAGCCCAGGTTCAGCGAGGAGGGCATCCAGGCGGTCCTGGGGAGCCTGGTGATGAGGATCCTGCTGAGATGCTACCGGGAAAATGTCCCCCAGGAACGGGACCTCGGGGCCACCTGCGAAGACCCTCTCAGAGAGGCCTTTTCCAACGGGTCTCACGACAGGGAGAATTGCGAGGCATGTTTGCTGGGCGTCTTCTGTCCGAGACAGTCCAACAGCAGGGACTCAAAGCCGCAGCCCGTTGCATCCAGTGCCTGGTGGTGTTCATGCCCTGCCCTTACCAGAGCCAGCAATGACTCCACCCAAGTCCAACAGTCTCCCTTTAAAAAGAGGAGGCTGATCCTCATCATTTCCCTTGGCGTTGCCATTATCATCCCGCTGATTGTCGTCATGGTGGTGCTTGGTGTCACTGGTGTTCTTTAAGAACGGCGGTAAGTGGGGGCAGCAGAGAGCCAGACCTAGAAATGGAGGTCCTGGGCTCCAGGCTGGCCTCAGGCCCTTCCTCGCCGGGTGACCCTGGCAAGTCTCCTCACCCCATGGGCTAGCCCGTCGCGCTCTTCTGCCTTGGATCCATGACCCAGGATGGATACTAAGAGGGGAGGAAGGGGCCAAAGAAAGGCTTAGCCAGCGGCGTGGGGGGACGGCTCTCCAGCTGCCCAAATGCACGTTGGGGCCGTGGAGGCAGCTCTGTCGGTACCCTCGTTCTCGCCGCTGGACATGCTGTTCAGTTTCGTATTTCTCCACCTTGTCCTTCCGTCTTAGCCGCCCGCCAAGCTCGCCTCGTGGCTCGCCTCCCCTGGAGGCTTTTGCTCACGGTGGCCGGGCTCCCGCTCCAGCGAAGGACTGCTTTTCTGCGCAGCTGGAAGAACGAGCTCCAACGCCAGCCAGCCGGCGGCCCGCTCGGGCTCGGGCTCTCACCCCCGCGCTCCACTCTGCCCCGACTGCCCGCATGGCTGCTATGCTGCGCCGGACTTTGTCCCCGAGCGCCGCTCCCACAGGGCCGGGGGTGGCTGGGTGGGTGGATGTTTGGCTGGCATGGGAGGCCCTGGGGTGGTCTGGGGCTCCCAAGGATTGCCGCTTCCAGCCCCATGTCTGCCCCGGCCTCTTTTGGGGCTCAGTGATGTCAGGAAATAAACCCAGCCAACAGCAGCCCCGGCTTTGCTCTTTCCTGGGGTTGACCGTTTCTGGGTGGTGGGATGGGGGCCGGGCTGGGGGCGGCCGGTGGTGGGAGGATTCTCTTCCCTGTAGCCGGCTCTCTGGTCACTCCCGAACCGAACCTGAACAGCCAGCCCAACAGAACTGCTCACCCAGGACCAGGGTGCGGCCAACCTCTCTCCACATGATCGCACAGGAGGGGCCCTCCTCCTCCTCCAGGCCATTGCGGGCGTCCCCCCTCCTCAGGCGGGGGACAGGGACAGAATGGTGGGCCGTGCTCCCCCCTTGGAATGGGGGTCCTCCTCCCTGTCTGCTGCACTCCCCGGGGAGCCAACCACGAATGGGGACAACCTGTGAAAGGAGCAAATGAGGAGTGGCTGGAAAACGACCAGCCTCGAGCTGCCCACAAGCCTGGAGGGAAGCCCCAAGCCAAGGGGGTGCCCAGGCTGCACCCACAGCCGCCCCGGCCCTGGGGCTCTTTGGGTCTGGTCATGGCTTTATGCCCACACACGTCCCAGGGCACAGATGCCACCCCCGATGCAGCCTCCCCCAGTGATGGGATACCTGGATTAGAATCCAACACTTCTACTTCCTCCCCGGGGGACTTTGGGCAAATCACACTTCCTTCCCCGGAACTCAGTTTCCCCAGCTGTAAAATGAGTGGCTCCTAGAGTGATTCCCAAGGTCCCTCCCAGGGCTACACTGATGGTCATAGCATCAAGACCCCCATTACGGGGAAGTCAGGGTAGGAAAAGCTTCTTGGTTCGGTCTCTGGTCAGAATTGGCTCTTCTTGGAAACCAGCCAGAGGGACCAACTCATTAGGTGTGGAGGTGGGGGCGGCTGGGCAGCTCGGCTCCATGATGGAGAGCCAGGCCTAGAGACGGGAAGTCCTGGGTTCAGATCTGGCCTCAGATACTTCCTAGTGGGGTGACCCTGGGCAAGTCACTCACTCCAATTGCCCAGCCCTCACCACTCCTCTGCCTTGGAACCAGTGCATAGTCTTGATTCTAAGGCACAAGGTGGGGGTTTGTTTTTTTTTAAAGATAGTATGGAGGTCGTGGAGCTAAAGGGCCAACTATATGTGCAAATATTGGCTAAGAAACGTAGACTGAAAGGGAAGTCTCTCCCAGGAGGCTGGGGCCCCGACTCAGCCATTTACAGGTGCTGGGGAAAGCCGGGAGGGCAGTGAGGAAGAAGGACCCTTGGCCAGGATACAGGGCCCAGGAGGCCCCTGGTCAGCAGAGGCTTCCAGCAGCCCCTGGAGCTGACCTTCCCCCCCCCCCCTGCTAAGCAGTGCCTCCCAGACAGCTGCAGGGGGCGCCAGAGAGCAAGCAGCGCCCCTCTCCCAAGCCCAGGAGGAAGTCCCGGCCCCAGCCCGGCCCTCACCTTGGGGAGCCTGGCCTGAGAGCACTGCTGGACGGTAGGGGCCCATTTGAGGTGGGACGGAGGGTACGGGTCCCCTCATGGGATGGATGGGGAAACTGAGGCTGGAAGGGGCACCCAAGGACATATGGGAGGGGTCTGGAACCCAGGACCTCTGCCCCGCCCTCCTAGGACCAGGACTCTTGACTGGCCTCTCTCTGACTCTGGTTTTGTCTCTGTTTCTCCTCCCTCCCTCCCTCCCTCCCTCCCTCCCTTCCTTCCTTCCTTCCTTCCTTCCTTCCTTCCTTCCTTCCTTCCTTCCTTCCTTCCTTCCTTCCTTCCTTCCTTCCTTCCTTCCTTCCTTCCTTCCTTCCTTCCTTCCTCCCTCCCTCCCTCCCTCCCTCCCTCCCTCCCTTCCTTCCTTCCTTCCTTCCTTCCTTCCTTCCTTCCTTCCTTCCTTCCTTCCTTCCTTCCTTCCTTCCTTCCTTCCTTCCTTCCTTCCTTCCTTCCTTCCTTCCTTCCTTCCTTCCTCCCTCCCTTCCTTCCTTCCTCCCTCCCTCCCTCCCTCCCTTCCTCCCTCCCTCCCTCCCTCCCTCCCTTCCTTCCTCCCTTCCTTCCTTCCTTCCTTCCTTCCTTCCTTCCTTCCTTCCTTCCTTCCTTCCTTCCTTCCTTCCTTCCTTCCTTCCTTCCTTCCTTCCTTCCTCCCTCCCTCCCTCCCTCCCTCCCTCCCTCCCTTCCTTCCTTCCTCCCTTCCTTCCTTCCTTCCTTCCTTCCTTCCTTCCTTCCTTCCTTCCTTCCTTCCTTCCTCCCTCCCTTCCTCCCTCCCTCCCTCCCTCCCTCCCTCCCTCCCTCCCTCCCTTCCTTCCTTCCTTCCTTCCTCCCTCTCTGTCCCTTTTTCTGTCTCTGTTGCTCTTTCTGTCTTTCCCTCTCTCTTCCTCTGTCTATCTGTCTGTCTCTGTCCCTCCCTCCCTCTCCCTTTCTGTCTGTCTCTGTCTCTCTGTCTCTCTCTTCCTTCTCTGTCTCTGTCTTTCTCTCTCTCTCCCTTCTCCAGGGTGAAGCATTCTTGAAGTGTCGTGGCCTGGTGAAGAGAACGGAAGGCCATGGAGAAGAAGGCTCTGGTCTCTACCAGGCTGACCATATGCAACCCCCCGCTGCAGTCAGAGCTGCCAGAGCCTTCGGAGCTGCCGGGGCCATCGGAGGTGCCAGGGCCGTCAGAGCTGCCAGGGCCCTCGGAGCTGCCAGGCCCATCAACTGGAGGTAGTGAGGGATGCTGGGGAGGCCCGTCGTCCCTAGGGTTTCAGGTCTCCCTTGTCAGAGCTGGAGGGGGCCCATTGGACAAAGGGGGAAACTGAGACTCTGGCTTCATCGGGCCTGAGGGGGCCCCTTGACCCCTTCGGTCTTCCTGTCTCTGAGCCTGGGCTGGCAGCTCATGAGAATGAAGCCTACCTTGTCCATCCTGGGCCCTCTGCACACTGGGACCCTTAAGCAGTCAGGCTGGTGAAACCTATGGACCCCTTCTCTGAAGCACACACACACATGCACATGCATGCACACACATGTGCACACACGTACACACGCGCACACTCACACACACACACACACACACACACACACACACACGGGACCCAGCTATCCAGATACTGAAGACCACCAGCATCTTGACCCTCAAGTTAGAGCCTCCCGGCCTCGCGTGGCACACAGGAGGTGCCGAGTAAAAGACGATGATAAAATTTGGACCTTTGTCATGTGGTTGGGGGAATATTGGCAGTCCAGCCCAGCCTTTCCTTTCCTTGTTGCTCCCCCCTTCCTGGGCAGGGGACCATCTGCCTCCCCCCATCCCCATGTGCCAGCTGGCGTTGGTCACTAGTGACTTGGCTCTCTAGGGATTTACCAACAAGTCAACAACCTCCTGAACATCGTGGATGAGGATGACCAGGAGAGCAACTGTCTGAGCAGCCAGGAGGGCCCTGGGTCGAAGATGCGCAAGGCCCTGGCCAGCATGATCATCATCCAGAAAG
The DNA here is from genome assembly GCF_027887165.1 of Monodelphis domestica. Classification (NCBI taxonomy): domain Eukaryota; kingdom Metazoa; phylum Chordata; class Mammalia; order Didelphimorphia; family Didelphidae; genus Monodelphis; species Monodelphis domestica. The sequence continues at coordinate 10,272,048 of NC_077234.1, read as the reverse complement.
CCAACGCGGAGCCCTCGGAGGTCATGATGGCGCTCATCCGCAGTCTGCAGCTGGAGGAGGTAAGCAGCCCTGGGATGGTCCAGCCTGGGCCAGTGCACGCTCACAGAGGCCCAAGGACCCAGGGACCTGACTCCCAGGCCGGTGGTCCTCCTAGCCTCATGGCCAGGCCCTCTGCTTCCTTCCCAGATCTCCATCAAGAGGAAGATTAGCATCTACACCATTCTCCAGGGCATCATCCAGCAGGAGGGGGAGCTGGACGAGGAGTGTGTGCAGACTCTGGTGAACCTGGCCTCCAGGGAGATGCGGGAGATCCAAGAGGTGCGCTCACTTCTCTAGCAATGCCTTTTGCTTGGACTCCTGTCCCAAAACAAGCAGTTATGATGGAGAAAACCAAGGCCAACACAACAAAACGAACCCCCAAACCCAGGAGAAATGAAAGCGATCCAAAAAATAATTCTAGATAATCATGTTAGTGGATGAGTAGGAGCTTCTGCCATTCCTGGTTGTTAAGAGAAACAAAACCTGCCTCCATTAACCTGAGCAACAAACGCAGCAGCAAATTTGGCCAATTATAAATGACTTTTGGGAGACTGGTTAACATTGTGCACATTTATAGAATCAGAGCCTCCACTCTGACTTCTTCACCCTTCATCATCTTGTCCTAGTCTTCCTATATCTCTTTGACATCAGCACTCAATTCATTCCTTGGAGTACAACATTCAGTTAGATTTTCCATTAAGAGCTTGGTTGTTCTTCCATTGTAACAAAGGTCATTATAACAAAGAAATCACAGGCCTGGTAAAAAAATCTATCCATCCATCCATCCATCCATCCATCCATCCATCCATCCATCCACCTATCCATCCACCTATCCATCCATCCATCCATCCATCCATCCATCCATCCATCCATCCATCCATCCACCCATCCATCCATCCATCCATCCATCCATCCATCCATCCATCCATCCACCCATCCATCCATCCATCCCTCCATCCATTCATTCATTGATCCATCCATCCATCCATCCATCCATCCACCTATTCATCCATCCATTCATCTATCTATCTATCTGTCAAATTTATTTTATGCTAGAAATGACCTAATACTGATCAAGTCAGATTAAAATGTGATTGGGAAATATATATATATATATTTTAATTTTAAACATTATTTTATTTGGTCATTTCCATACATTATTCACTGGAAACAAAGATCATTTTCTTTTCCTCCCCGCCCCACCTCCCCCCACCTTTCCCTCTCCCATAGCCAACGCACGATTCCACTGGTTATCACATGTGTTCTTGACTAGAACCCATTTCCCTGTTGTTGGAATTTGCATTATAGTGTTCATTTAGAGTCTCTCCTCAGTCTTATCCGATTGGGAAATATTTAAGAAAATAAGTTAAATATAGTAAAACATAGATAATGCTAATATGTGGCCTTCTAAGTCAATATGGCTCTTACAGGAATCCTTAAGTAACGTTGGAATTGATTGCTGATGCTCTAAACTTTTAGAAGCCCTGATGCCTCAGGTGTATAGACCTCCACAGTTAAATTCTGCTTTTCAAACCCTTTTTGAAATTCTTTCCCTTTTCATAAGGATATACTTCTCATTTAGTTAACATTATAACAGTCTAGATTTTTGTCCTTAATTGGACCTTGTAAATACTATTTTTGTAGACGATATTAAATGTTTGTAAACATGTAGACATTTTATTTCAATAGAGTCAATCCTGTCAACTCTTCTACACATATACCCATAAATTCTTCCTAATAAGATTAAATAACTCCTAATTTTTGCTATTATTGAAGAAGGTTTTTAGAGCTTTTCCTACCCTTCTCATAGGCAGGATAGTTGTTTTGTCATTGTGTATTCTGTCTTTTACATTCTACCTTCTCAAAATCAATCATTTTTTTTCTTTGATAAGAAGCTTTCAGGGTGATCCTCTCTTTTCCTAGGCTGCCCTTTCTTCTTGCCCAAGCCACTTGCTTATTTTCTTCCCTCTTTCTCAGAGTGCAGTTTGCAGCTATTGTTTTCCAGAGGTGACCATCTTACACACTGGGACATCAAAGTAAAAATAGCTAGATCTGCTCACAACAGACTGTAGAATCAAAACTTATTCATTCATTGATTTAAAGTCACTTTGACTTATTAACCTGTTTTATGGTTGAATTCTATATCAAAGGCCCTTGATAAATTAGTTTTCCTCTTTAGGAATGCCTGGAATTCCTTAGTTTTAGTTAAAATTCTCTCTTATAAATCCATGCTATGTTTTGCTAGGTAGATAATTTTGGGATTTAGTCCTACTTTTCTTGATTTAGAATATAATCATCTCCCTGTTTCTTCTTTCATTCTAATGTAGGATGAGAAATCCTGTGTGATTTGGATTGGTATTTTAAAATGTAGGAGGTATTTCTTCCTGGCCATTTGCAGTATTCTCTCTCTCTCTCTCTCTCTCTCTCTCTCTCTCTCTCTCTCTCTCTCTCTCTCTCTCTCTCTCTCTCATTGAATTAATGTGATGATGATATATGTGAATAACTGGAACTTAGCATGCACCTCTGTTGGTGTCCCTTCATTTGTAGTCTTCTTAAAATTTCTTCCTTTTGAGCAAATTCTTAAATTCTATTTTCTCATTGGTTGAGTGGATTTTGCTCTTTCTTTGGTCCTCCTTCAGAAATTCCCTTCTTCAGTGAATCTAGTATTTTGTTGAGATGCTCCATCCATTCATCTAATCATTGACTCTCCCTGCCATCTCTTTCTTCTCCACTGGTTTTATCTTTGTAGATGCCCACATCTTCCTCTATTTCTCTTAACTCATTATTTACATGGAAGAGTCTTGAGGGCTGTCGATGCTATTTCATTTCTGGGGCCAGGGTTCATATAATTTCCTTCTGTTATTTTCTTTCTTCTATCATTCCATGATGCTTATTTGTCATGTCCCCAAAGAGCTTCCATTCTAATGGGGGAAAATATCACATAACAGCATTGGAGGCAGGATTTGAATTTGAAATATCACATAATGGCATTGGAGGCAGGGAGGTCAGGCTCCCTGACTTCAAAATCAGTGTTTTCTACCACATCATGTTGGTGTATGTGTATGAGTCTTTGGGAATTTTCAGATGGAAATCCTCTGAAAGAGCCCTGAGACAAATGGTAGTTGGAAGAGAACATCAGATTCCCCGAAGGTCTATGGAGAGAGGGGGAAGATAGGGGGGAGGAGGAAGAGAAGGAGGAACAGAGCAGGGAAGACCTTTGGTTTGGTCTTGGTGGAGGGTCAAGAGGTTTGAAGCTTGAACCTCTGGTGCATCTTCCTCCAGGATCGCATTTTTTCTCTTTTTCAGATCGAGGGCTACATCCTGGCAGAGACAGCCAGTGACACGTTGGTGGCTCTGTCCCGAAACCACTTTAACCTTGTCATGTATGAGCTGCAGCACCATCTCAAACCCCTGATCCTGACCGATGAGTTCGTCCTCATCACTCTAGCCAATTTGGCCAATGCCAATGGTGAGGGCTTCTACCCTCTGGCCCACCCCTGTCTCCACTGTCCTTTCTTGTTTCCCATCTTCTCCATCTTCTTTTCCTTCTTCTCCCTCTCTCCATGGTCTCCCTGTGTCTGTTTTCTCCATCACTATTTTTCTCTTCCTTTTTCCTCTGTCTCTCTTTCTCTCCTCTCTCCCCTCCTTTCCATTCTCCCTCCATCTACCCCAATCATACACTCCCTGTGGCCACAAAGGAAGAATGATCTTGTGAGTTTGGAGGGCAAATTCCCCAGATCCCTTCTTCCCAGTTCATCTTGCCTTTCCTTCACAGTATTTGAGTTTATGCCCTACATGGGGATCACACTGGCCACCATCTTCACCATGTTGAGACTGGCCAATGGAGCTAAGATGCGCCAGGTATTTTGCAGTGGTGAGTGTCACTTTGATAGTCTGGTGGGGAAAGGTGGGAAAGAAGATGGGTTTTCCTTTAATTACTCATCCATCCATCCATCCATCCATCATCCATCTATCCATTCATTCATTCATCCATCCATCCATCCATCCATTCTTCCACTCATCCATCCATTCTTCCATCCATTTTTCCATTCAGAACTATTGAGAATCTATCACTGTGCTAGATAGGATGGAGGAGACAATTAATGACAAAGCCAGTTTTTGTCTTCATTTGAGTTCATATCTGACCCACTAGCTGTGTGACCCTGGGCAAGTCACTGAACCACTGTTTGCCTCGGTTTTCCCATCTGTAAAATGAGGGTGATACCAGCACCTCTCTCCCAGGGTTTTTGTGAGGACCAGATGAGATAATACTTGTAAGGTGCCTGGCGCATAGTACGTGCTATATAAACGTTGGCTATTATTATTAAGATGACAAATAGACAGGGGATAAAGGCATTCTCTGGCCAAGAAAGGTTCAAGAATCACGGTCAAGTGCAGAGGAGGGAAAGGCCATCTCCTCTGGGGGCTCCCCAGAGGTCTCCCTTGAGCTGAGCCCTGAAGGACGCATCAGCATTAAACAGAGGAGGGCGTTCTGGGCCGGGGACCGCCTCAGGAGAGTGATCACACCCCGGATTTTACCAAGAAATCTCTGTGGCCAGAGAGCCCCAGATGCCCGACAGCGAACGTTCTGGAACGGGACCTCAAAAACCAGGGAGGACAGGAAGGGGGCAGGGGCGGCGTTCCGGGGAGGGGCCTTGGCTGGCTGTGGCCGGACGTGGAGCAGGCTCTGGGTGCGAAGACCTCCTCCTCTCCTTCTTCTCGCCCCCGCGCAGCCATGGAGACGTTCTGTGAGGCGATCCAGTTTTACCTGAAGCACTGGGAGGACAGCGTGTACCCCATCATGACCGGGGAGCACTTCATGAACAAGCTGCTGCCCATGTACCGCCACTTCGTCACCGTGTGGCTCCGGAGCGAGAACACGGAGGTGCGCCGAGGCCCCACTGGAGGCTGGCCGGCCGGGCGGCTCCTCGTCCTCTTGGTCCCTCCCAGCCTTTCTCTCTCCCCAGGTCAAGCTGGCCGTGATCAAGTCCCTCCGGCCCATGCTCAGCCTCCTGCTGCCCATCGAGGAGCTGCGGGAGCAGGTGTACGACTACATCCCGCTGCTCCTGGCGGAGTACCAGGGCAACGTGGAGGCCCTCTTCATCACCCAGGTGAGCCTGTCCCGGCCTCCCCAGCGGCTCCGAGGCTCCGTCTGGGCTCGGGCGCCCGGGAGCCCCCCTGGTGGACTTTCTGGGAATTCCCCGGGGCCGGCATGTGCGGAGCTTTTCAGCAGAGTAGGGCATAGCACCAGGAGTCAGCAAGACCCGGGTTCAAATCTTGCCTCAATCCCTTCCGAGCAAGTGGCCGGAGTCCTTCCTCTGGAGCTTCTGTTCTGCCGGGATGGCTTCTGACGTGCCTGCAGATAAATCTGATGCAAGGATTGGGGGGTCCCTTGGAGGAAAAGGGGGGCTGTGGAGCCCCTGCACTAGGCTCTGGGGAGCCAGGAGAGTGGGTGCCCTCTGGGGCCCTTGGGAGCACGGACTGCCCACAGGGTGGGCGATGCCCCCGGGAGCCCCGAAGGGGGGAGGAAGGACAGGCCGGGCTGGGGGGGGGGGGCGGGGGGCGCGGGCGCCTCAGGGCGGCTGCCCGTCTCTGACAGATCCTGAGGCAGATCCTGGAGGTGTCCGTCTCCAGCAACACGCCCGTCCCCAAGATGCAGCTCCACACCATCTTCAGCGAGCTGCACACCCAGGTGAGGCCCAGGGCCGGGTGACCCTGGCCGAGTCCCTTCTCCCCTGTCGCCCAGGCCGTCCTGCTCCTGGGCCCCGGACCCGGAGCCAGGCCCGGTTCTAGACGGAAGGGAAGGGGCGGCTGAGCTCAGGCCTGAAGAGCTTTGAGGAGCGGCTGCCCAGGTTTGTGTTTGGAGAGCCGGTGGTTAAACGTTTACCAGCGGATCCCTGGCTGGAGGCTGGGACAGGAGGGTCAGGACAGTCTGGGCAGAGCTGGAAGAATGAGCTCCTGTCTGCAGTGTAGACGGCCGGCTCTGGTGTCCACCAGCCCCCCAACCCCCCACTATCGTCTCCTCTGGGGTGGCTCGAGTGGCCCCGGCATGGTGGGTGGAGATGAAGCCCCGCAGTGGTTGGGGCAGAAGGGCCGAAGCGCCTCCCACCCTCTCCGTCCGCCTGAGCCTCCGCACTGGCAGCCACTTGGAGGCCCAGGAGCTGGAGGGCCGGGCAGAGGGGGCAGGGGACTGACCCAGGGTCTCACAGCCTCCTCAAGCCCCTGCAGGAGCCGAGACCCCTCAGGGGGCGCCCTGGGCCTGCGCTGCCCCATGGAGCTGCTGGCGGGAGCTCCTCAGGTGGCCCAGACAAGCTGAGCAGCCGGCGGCCACTGAGGGGCAGCTCTGCCCGGCCGGCCGCCCGCAGACCCTTGACGGGGGGAGACCGAGGCCCGGCCGGGATCCCCCCACAAGGCTGGCTGTCGCCCCCCAGGTCTGCTCCAAGGCCCCCGTCCTGCAGCAGTTCAGCAGCGAGAACCTGGCCGAGGTGGTCCAGTGCTTCATAGCTCTGGGTGAGTGCGGCCCCTCCTGGCCACAGCCCCCCCCCCCGCCTGTAAGAGGGGCCCCCACAGCGTCCCGTGTGCAGCCAGGGTGGGCGCCGGGACCTCACAGGGAGGCAGTGACCCTGGACAAGTCACTCTCCTCCTGTGCGACCCCAGAGACCTCTCCAGGCTGTGGGGGCTGTGGGGGGAGGGGAAGGGGGAGGGGGGAGGGGGGAGACAGACACAGAAAGAGCTGGGGCGGGAGGGGGTGCGCAGGACCCCGAGAGAGCAGCCCATCTCCAGCACCCGGCCGCAGAGAGGCGGGGGCTCCAGGAAGCCCAGAGAGGCCCAGGCGGAGGGTGGGGAGCCGCCTCTCCAGCCCTGCTCAGACGCCTTCTCCGATGGCCCCCGGCTCCGTCCTGTGGGGCTGGCTCGGGCCTCTAGGCCGGGCAGAGAGGCGGGGCGGCCTGGCGGAGGGGCTGAGGCTGAAGCTGCCTCTGCCGTGCGGGGCCCCTTGTGCCAGGAGACGGCAGGAGCGAAGGAGCCCCCCCCGCCACCCCCCTACTGTTCCTTTTCTGTCCAAGCCGGTGGGCAGGACCGCCGGGCAAAGGCCGACCCCACTGCAGAGGCGGCAGCAGCCACTTGTATCCTGATTACTGTTAGGAGACCAGAGTAGGGCCATCCTTTACCCAAGAGGCTGACAGTGCCCAGATGCTCTCCTCCCTTATCGGCTCAGGCTCCTCGCTGCCCGAGGCTGTCTGCCTGACTCTGTCTCTGCCTCTGCCTCTGTCTCTGCCTCTGTCTCTGTCTCTGTCTCTGTCTCTGTCTCTGCCTCTGTCTCTGTCTCTGTCTCTGCCTCTGTCTCTGTCTCTGCCTCTGTCTCTGTCTCTGTCTCTCTCCATCTTTCTCTCTGTCTCTGTCTCTCCGTCTTTGTCTCTCTGTCTCTGTCTCTGCCTCTGTCTCTCTCCATCTTTCAGTCTCTGTCCCTGTCTCTCCGTCTTTGTCTCTCTGCCTCTGTCTCTCTCCATCTTTTTCTCCGGCTATCTCTCTGTCTCTGTCTCTCTGTCTTTGTCTCTCTGTCTCTGTCTCTGCCTCTGTCTCTCTCCATCTTTCTCTCTGCTCTCTGTCTCTCCGTCTTTGTCTCTCTGTCTCTGTCTCTGTCTCTCTCCATCTTTCTCTCTGTCTCTGTCTCTGCCTCTGTCTCTCTGTCTCTGTCTCTGTCTCTCTCCATCTTTCTCTCTGCCTCTGTCTCTCTCCATCTTTCTCTCTGCTCTCTGTCTCTCTGTCTTTGTCTCTCTGTCTCTGTCTCTGTCTCTCTCCATCTTTCTCTCTGTCTCTGTCTCTGCCTCTGTCTCTCTGTCTCTGTCTCTGTCTCTCTCCATCTTTCTCTCTGCCTCTGTCTCTCTCCATCTTTCTCTCTGCTCTCTGTCTCTCCGTCTTTGTCTCTCTGTCTCTGCCTCTGTCTCTCTCCATCTTTCTCTCTGCTCTCTGTCTCTGCCTCTGTCTCTCTGTCTCTGTCTCTGTCTCTCTCCATCTTTCTCTCTGCCTCTGTCTCTCTCCATCTTTTTCTCTGGCTCTGTCTCTCCTGTCTCTCTGCCTCTCTGGCCGTGAGCCTGGCTTTCTCCCTTGCTCTCATTTCCATGCAGAGGGTTGGCTGGTCCCTGGGTGGTTGGGGGCTCCATCACTTGCCCCCCCCCCCCCACTCCGGCATCGCCAGCCTCCTTCCTTCTCTCCTCCCCAGCCCGCTCGTACCCGGATGAGCTGATGAAGTTCTTCCGCCACCAAATGCAGACGGGGAAGGAGGCTGTGCGTGTGGGGACGCTGACCCTGCTCCGGGCGGTCCTCAGTGCCGATGGTGAGTAGCCCCGGGAGCCCAGGACCAGCTGCTCCTGCCTGCTGGGTCTCCTGCGTGGTGGGCAGCTGCTGGGTGGCCATCCTTCCATCTTCTTTCGGAATGCAGCCGAGTGGGGTGCCGTTTCCCGGCAATAGTTTCCAGACCTCCTTCCCCCTCTGGGCCAGAGATGCTCCATCCAGCCATCACGCCCACCACCCTGCCCTAGTAGCCCCCCCTGCCCCCCCAGGCCCCTTTATCTTGGCCTCTGCCCAGCCCTGTGCACCTTCTCCCCTCGCCCATTCCATGATCCATGATGATTAAACACCTACTGTGTGCCGGGCGCTGGGCTAGCCTCTGAGCGTACAAAGACAAAGAGTGAAGCCATCCCTGCTCTTAAGGGGCTCCCGTTCTAGTGGATGAGTGTCTGCAGCATCCAGACATCCATGAGTCAGCAGCAGGCAAACAGTCATGAAAGAGTTCAGGTCAAGGAATTACTCATCACAGACCCAGCACCTTGTGAGGCTGAGGACAAAATGTGCACTGGTGCCAAGAGCCTCAGGTCATCAGTGGGTGGGCTTGGGGGTCTCAGGTCATCAGTGGGTGGGCTTGGGGGTCTCGGGTCATCAGTGGGTGGGCTTGGGGGTCTTGGGTCATCAGTGGGTGGGCTTGGGGGCCTTGGATCATCAGTGGGTGGGCTTGGGGGTCTCAGGTCATCAGAGGGTGGGCTTGGGGGTCTCGGGTCTCAGATCATCAGTGGGTGGGCTTGGGGGTCTCAGGTCATCAGTGGGTGGGCTTGGGGGTCTCGAGTCATCAGTGGGTGGGCTTGGGGGTCTTAGATCATCAGTGGGTGGGCTTGGGGGTCTCAGACCATTAGTGGGTGGGCTTGGGGGTCTCGGGTCATCAGTGGGTGGGCTTGGGGGTCTCGGGTCATCAGTGGGTGGGCTTGGGGGTCTTGGATCATCAGTGGGCGGGCTTGGGGGTCTCAGGTCATCAGCAGGTGGGCTTGGGGGTCTCGGGTCTCAGATCATCAGTGGGTGGGCTTGGGGGTCTCAGGTCATCAGTGGGTGGGCTTGGGGGTCTCAGATCATCAGTGGGTGGGCTTGGGGGTCTCAGGTCATCAGTGGGTGGGCTCGGGGGTCTCAGGTCATCAGTGGGTGGGCTTGGGGGTCTCAGGTCATCAGTGGGTGGGCTTGGGGGTCTTGGATCATCAGTGGGTGGGCTTGGGGGTCTCAGGTCATCAGTGGGTGGGCTTGGGGGTCTTGGGTCATCAGTGGGTGGGCTTGGGGCTGGGTGAGGCCAAGCCTGGGGAAGGAGGGCATTAAAGGTAGACAGCACAGCCAGGGTTTGAGACGAATCCATCTCAATGGAGACAGTGATGAAGCGAGTGGGCTTCTCTGTTTCTTGTCAACTTTGTTTCCAACAACCATTTAATTTAAAAACTCGGCACAGTAGTGAGCTCTAGGCCCGGCCTCCCAGGGTCCCGGGTCTGGCTGGGGACAAGGCTCACGGCAGCAGCAGCCCAGACTGTAATTCCCGGGGCGGACCCTACGCTCTGGGGCAGCCAGTCGTGTTCCTCGTAGATGTGGGGCCTTGGAAGCGGGGCTGGCTTGGTCCAGGCGGAGGGAGGAAGGGATCCGGGAGCCAATAGCTCCTCTGAAAGTGGCCTTCTTTGGCCATGGAGGCCGAGGCAGGACTGGCACCCACGGCCTCCTGGGGAGGAAGCCAGCCTGGCATGCGGAGTGCCAGCAGAGGCGTCTGTGGGGCTCTCAGCAGGGCTGAGCTCCGGGGGTGCCTCTCCTTTTCAGTGCCCGAGATGAACAACAGGACCCTGCACTTTGCTGTCAAAGTGGTCCGAAATGCCCTTTGCGACCCCCGGGCTAAGGTGAGAGGCTCTGGGGAGCGGGGGGGGGGGGCAGAGAGAGGAAGGGGAGCCGGGCCCACCCGAGCCTGTGTCAGCCCGTCATCAGGGAGTGAGCAAGAATCCTCCAACTTCCCCAGCGATGCTCCTCTCCAGGCTGCCGTGAGCCTCCCAGAGAGGGCCTGGGCATCTGAGCCTGGAAAAGAGGCGACGAAGGCCAGAGCCACCCTCAGGCAGCCGGGGCTCTTCTAGGGATGGCACTTGGGCCCGAGAGGGTGGGCAGGGCCACAGGGGCCGCTCCTGGCTCCCCCCAGGGGGATGGGACCTCTCCGTGGAGCTCTCAGCGAGGTTGGATGGCCCCTAGGGGGCTAGGAAGGGCCTCTTGTTCAGCCGGGGGGGGGTGACCTTTGAGACCCCAGACTCCATTTGTAGTCTTCCAGGGCCTCCTGAAAGGCTGCCGGGAGGGGCCCACATGCTCCATCTCTCTGCACTTTGAGAGCGCCTCTAAGGCCAGGAGGCTTTCTTTCCTTTGGCCGGCTTTGTCCAGGCCTGGGGACAGTAACGAGGATCTGCTGATCTCTCTGAGTGTTGAGCACTCAGGGAGGGCGCAGGGGAAGGAGGGGCAGCTTTGGGTCGGCCACGCGAGAACTGCCAGAGCTGGAGCCTCAGAGGGGCCCGGCTGCCTCTGGCCCTGGGGCCGCCCCCTCCTTGGACTTCTTTGGGCTGGACTGGAGGCAAAGCTGGCCCAAAGGCCTCATTTCACAGATTAGCAAACAGCCTGACGAGGGCGTTACTGGACCTGGGGCTTCTGGCTCCCGTCTGGGGCGCTGCCCACCGCCCATGGGTGCCTCCGTCAGACACCTCCCAGGGCGGAAGGGCCCTGCTCCGGGGGCTTGGGGTCTCCTGGACCCAGGACTGCTTCCGAATGCCTGCGGACGGGTCACTGAGGACGTGTTCCCCCCCTCAGGTGAAGCTGGCCATTCTCCGGGTCATTGGTCAGCTGGCAATCTCAGGCTACCAGGAAAGGGTCCGAGGCTGGGGCCTGCGATATGTTTCCCTGCAGCTTATATTATCTACCTACAAGCTGGTAAGGAGCCGAAGCTTATCTATCTCACTGGGACTCAGAAGGATGCCTCTGTGGGGAGGGACTGGGGGGCGGGAAGGGGTGTGTGCGTGTGGGTTCAGCCTTTTCCTCCAAGGAATTCCAGTTGTTTAGAATACATGACCAGCTCGTTCCCAACCAATGAAAACATTTCAGCACACAGAGGTGTAATCAATCAGCCACCAAATGTTTATTAAGCATCTACTGTGGGTGCCTGTGTGGACTTCTCCAAGATTGGGGGCCACTTTGTTTTTAAGATGAGTTTATGGTTCTAAAAGCTAGTAAACTTCTCGGACTCTTGAATTACCTTTTGTTTTGTGTCTTTTTAAGGCTTTATTGATTTCGGTTTCCTCCTTCCTTTCTTCCCTCCCTTCATCCCTTCCTCCCTTCCTTTTTTCCTTCCTTCTGTGCAAGATAAAAAATGATGACCCCACTCCAATAAAAACCTGGAATCAGAAGGTAGCAGTAAAGAGACCCTTGTTTATTCTCCTTCATGAAAGACAGCACTTCAGTGATGGGCTAAGAAGTGCAGACTGATTAGGGAGCAAACAGGCAATATACACACAGGGCTCCTCCCTGCTCCCCTGTCAGGCTCCCTTCCCCAAACAGGCCTGGACCTACAAATCAAAACACCTGTGCTTCCAACCCAACTCAGCTGGGGTAGGGAAGCAACTGAGCTGTTCACTGCCCTTTCTGCCCTTTTTCAGTCTCCCTCCTTAGTTTGTCCCAGAGTCCTCAAACAACAAAGGTAACGAACTAGCCTTTGTGAGCTGAGTGTTCATCCTGAGAATAGCACACTCAATTTTATTTCCCTCTCTCCCTTCCTTCCTTCTATAAAAATTATAATTGTGTAAGGATTCTTGGATTAAGAATCCCTTTTACACTTCTTTCTTTGTTTCTTTCTTTGTTTCCTTCTTTGTTTCTTTGTTTCTTTGTTTCTTCTTTCTTTCTCTCTTTCTCTCTCTCTTTCTTTCTCCCTTTTCTCTCTCTCTTTCTCTTTCTTTCTTTCTTTCTTTCTTTCTTTCTTTCTTTCTTTCTTTCTTTCTTTCTCTCTCTCTCTCTCTTTCTTTCTTTCTTTCTTTCTTTCTTTCTTTCTTTCTTTCTTTCTTTCTTTCTTTCTTTCTTTCTTTCTTTCTTTCTTTCTTTCTTTCTTTCTTTCTTTCTTTCTTTCTTTCTTTCTTCCTTCCTTCCTTCCTTCCTTCCTTCCTTCCTTCCTTCCTTCCTTCCTTCCTTCCTTCCTTCCTTCCTTCCTTCCTTCCTTCCTTCCTTCCTTCCTTCCTTCCTTCCTTCCTTCCTTCCTTCCTTCCTTCCTTCCTCCCCTTCCTTCCTTCCTTCCTTCCTTCCTTCCTTCCTTCCTTCCTTCCTTCCTTCCTTCCTTCCTTCCTTCCTTCCTTCCATCCTCTCCTTCCTTCCTTCCTCCCCTTCCTTCCTTCCTTCCTCTCCTTCCTTCCTCCCCTTCCTTCCTTCCTTCCTTCCTTCCTTCCTTCCTTCCTTCCTTCCTTCCTTCCTTCCTTCCTTCCTTCCTTCCTTCCTTCCTTCCTTCCTTCCTTCCTTCCTTCCTTCCTTCCCACCTCTATCATTATTGACCAACTGCTACCCACAGTCTTGAAAGCATCCCTCACTGGTTTGGTGTGGAATTCGTCCTCATATTAACACAACGAAGTGGCTGTGCAGTGGTTCAGTGGACTCTCTGACCCATGTCATGTTAATTTCCTTCATTGGTCCACAAGGAGATCATGTCTCTGCCCTATAAGACTACTATCCATTTATCAGTGAGCGTTTGGCTTAATGGTAAGATTCTGGGATTGGAGATAGAACTGTCTGTGTTCAAATTCTTCTGACACGTATTGGCTGTGTAACCCTGGACAAGTCAGTTGACCCTGTGAACTTATGCAGCTATGTTGGCTTGCTGGGTGCTCAGTGGCTAGCTCTCCCTACATGCTGCTGTGCTGCTGTGTTTTGTTCCAGATGAATCGTCAAGAGAGCTGTTCTCAGGCTGACCTGGAAGAGAAGATGGTTCATAAGGTCACCATGGACACCGTGAGGATCATCACAGCCTCTGTTAGTGGTGTGATCAATGTAAGTGAGCTCCCTACAGCTCTTCCAACTGGGTAGGGCAAGGTGGGGAGTCTTCTTGAGGTTATCAGCTAGTGAGCACTTATTAAATAGCTCCTGTGTGCCCCAAACTGTGCTAATTTCAGTGGATGATGAGCATATGGGGGAAGGTAGAGCTCCTTGACTTTGGCTCTACCACCCCAATGGGAAGCCTTGCCATTGGGACCCTGAGGCCAGTCAGGTTCCATCTTAAGTGGGAAAAATTATTAGAGGGGACAAATTGTAGGCTATGAGAAGCAAGGACAGGGTGGTGTGGCCCACACTGCCATGCTGTGGATTCACTGACTCTCAGAGGGGCGAGAGACCTCAGGCTTGTTAAAATGAATTGTGGTTGGACTCGGAATATTTATATAGGTGGTTGCCATGGATTTAATTTCTAAATCCCAAAATGAATTACTAAGTAAATGTAATTTATGGTAGTTTATTTACAACAGAGGGAAGATATTAAGGAAAGAGAGAGAGACAGACAGACAGACAGACAGACAGACAGAGAACTCTGGCTTCTTCCAATATCAGTAGCCAGGGGAAGCGAGTCTCAAGACGAAGGGCCTTATCTGGAGGCTTCACACCTCCAGAAAGGCGGGGTCACTAAGTCAGCTTTTCACTCACAGTCTAAAAGAAGTCCGGGTGTCTGTATTCCAGTCACTCCTCCAAGTCAGTGCCCGAATGAAATGCTCTCCTTCTGCCTTTTGGTCCTCTTTTTAAAGACCTTTTTCTCTTGTGTCACCTCCTCTAAATTTCACGTCTACCAATCACAGCAGACGCTCCTCTCCAGGACTGCCCACTCTTTAGTTCTCAGCATCTCTGGTTAGATTTTCTTTTTGGGTTACTTAACACCTCTTTTGGTAAGTTCACCTTTTGTAGTTACTTAACACCTTTTTGTGGTTAAAATCTAAAACTAGATTGTAGCTTACAATTCCAGCTTCACAATAAGAAAGAGCTAAGTGTCTTCATTGTTACCATCAGGAGATAGTTAAATCCAATCTTCACAGGCTACCGTGGAGGATGATCTGAACAGGAATTCTGCCTCGCTCATCCCTCAAGGGGAGCTGCCCAGCCTTGGCATCCAGACTTCCAAGGATGGCCGTCACACTTGGCACAGTCCTAAATATGTGGTACGGCTGGACATCCTAAAGCTCAGAGTGGGCTGAGGCTGCTGCCCAAGGCAGCCTGGTTTTCCTCCAGAGAGATCTAAGACGATGTGGTCACTTTACCCAAGGGAACAGAGTCAGATAAAGTCCCAGGAAGTTTCTTAGGGAACGACTGACCATGGCGCTGATTCCTATATTAGTTTCTCCTGGGACTGTGTGATTGGAGTAGGTGGAGGGAATGGAGAAAGTCATTCTATGCCAAGGCAAGTCAACAAGCTCTTACTCTGTGCCAAGTGCTGGGGACACAAATACAAGGGGAAGGAAGACAGCTCTTTCCTGCGGGGGCAGAGGAGAGAAAGTTGATACCAGGTGGGCAGTCTGGAGACATGGCTGAGCTGGGCCTCCTCTTTGTATGGAGGTTTGGGGAGGCACTGGCCAGGCAGGGTCAGAGGAAACCCAATAAATAGCCAGGGGCGGATGAACTTCTAGAGGGAAGATGTTTCTATGGCCATTGTGGCAAAGAAAACCAAGGAACTGTCACGAACATAGCCTGGAGAGGAATGGGCATAAAGCCTTGAATGTAGGAATTAGCTGAGGGTTCTGAAGGGATGGCCCTGGTGAGGGCAGAGGGGAGCAGTTGGGGGAGGGTCTAGTCCAGAAAGATGTGCTTTCATGGAACCATGGAAGAGATGGAAGAGAGCTCAGAAGGCCCCTGGTCCAGCCCACTGGAGTCCAATCCTTCTCCTGCAGAACTACAGCCCTTGGAGACAGACTGCTAAATCTTGGCCTCCTCCATCTCCCCAAGCGTCCTCTTCTTCAGGGTCCCCCCCCGGTCCCTTCAGCCCTTCCTGAAGGCCTGCACTGGAGGTCCTTCACTGATCTGGATCTCCCTCCTCAACATGGCCTCCAGCTTGTGGCACCCAGAACCAAGCACAGATCTCCAGATGTGTTGTGACCAGGGCAGCACTCAGTGGGACTGTTGCTCCTTTAGTCCTAGACATATTCTCCTCTGCATAGCATCACTCACAGCCACATCACGTTGCCAATTCACATGGAGCTTGTGGTCTACTAGAGCCCCCAGATTTCTTTCAGACCAGCTGCTGCCCAGCGATGCCTTCCTCACTGCCTACTTGGCTCTCTGCCAAGTGCAAGTTGTGTTCATTATGGCTTAAGATGATTTTAGATTCCACCCAACATTTCAGCCAGCCTGTCAAGCTCCCTTTGGAGCCTGAGGGTCTCTTGCTCACTGATTTGTAGTCCTGCTCATGCAGTAGGGCTCCGGCCCAGATCGGTGAGGCCTTCCCAATGGACCAAGTCACGCCGAGCCTTTCTTTTCGGCCCCAGATTCTCTCCTTCCCTTCCCTCCCTTCCTCCGCCACTGAGAAGGCGCGAGACACCGTGCCCGCCACGCAGCGCCCACTTCCACGGGGCCGTCTAGCCCACAACTCTCCGTTTCCAGGCACTTTGTCCAGTCTTTGCCAACTTCCGATGCTGAGAGCTTCGCTGGACCTCCCCAGAAAAGGGCTGAGATGAGCCTGGTCCGCCCTGTCCTCCCGGCTCCTGGGGCTCCCCGTTTCCTCTCCTCCTGGCCAGGAGCGTCTCTTGGGCCAACCCTTGAGAGCGTGGCCAGGACCTGAAGAGAAGCTCGCTGACCTGGCCGGCGGCCCGCGTTGTCTCTTCGTCGTGGCGGGCCCCCTCCTGGCCTCGCCGTCTGCCGGGGCCTGAACTCGGGAGGGTCTTCAGGGTTCTCTTCTGCTGGCTTTGCTTCTCCTGGGATAGAGCTGTGCTCGGTTCTGGTGCTCCGCTTTGGGCCTCGCCGGACTCTGGGATTCCCTCCTTTTCCCTGCGGGCCCCCTTACAGGGCTCTCAGGCCCAGGAGCTGGGCTCACCCCAGCCTCTCTCCCGCAGGAATTCTGGCTGAAACTCCTGGGCTACATCATGGAGACGGAGTACATCGAAGCCCTCACCCCCATCTGCATCAGCCTGACCAACCTGGCGGAGCGCCAGCGCCAGCAGAAAGAGGCCAACGCCAATGTGGGCAGGAGCGGGCAAGGTCAGTGAGCCGGGCCCTGGGGCTGGGGCGCCGAGGGCCTGCTTCCTCTCGTGCTCTCGGCCCCTGCGAAGGGGGGCATTTTCTGCCACCATTTACTGGATGTCTCTATTGTGAAACACGCATTCGGGGCTCCTGAAAGGCCTTTGAAGATGACTCACCGGGGAGCAGGGCCGGGAGGTGTGATGAGGGCATGGGGGGATGGATGACTCATCGGCGATAAACAGGAAGTCGCTGGCCCAGCATGGATTGGGGGCCAGGCCGGGCCTGGGACTCTTTGGGAAGGTCCAGTGGGCTGGATGAGTGCGTGTGTGCGTGCGTGCGTGCGTGTGTGTGCGTGCGTGCGTGTGTGCATGTGTGCACGTGTGCATGTGTGTGTGCGTGTGTGCATGTGCGCGTGCGTGCGTGTGTGTGAGTGTGTGCGCGTGTGTGTGCATGTGTGCACGTGTGTGTGAGTGTGCGCGCGTGCGTGCGTGTGTGTGTGCATGTGTGCACGTGTGCATGTGTGTGTGCGTACGTGTGTGCGCGCGTGCGTGCGTGCGTGTGTGTGTGAGTGTGTGTGCGTGTGTGTGTGTGTGTGTGTGTGTGTGTGTATGGGGGGCGGGGGGAGCTGTGGGGGCCCAGGCCAGATGGCCTGCCTTCTGGGGAGGGGAAGAGTGACCTCTCGAAGGGAGCCGGAGGCCTCGTCTCGGGGTGTCCCCCACACTCAGCAGTGGGGCAAAGAGAGCCTTGCCGAGAGGGAGATGCTGAGCCCGTTCTCGGATTCCAGCTCTGGTCCTGGCAGGCAGAACTTGGCTCCTTGGCCGCAGCAGGGGAGACAGAAAGAGCAAGGCCTTGCTCCCTGGCCATGCCGTCTCTAAGCGGGGGGCAGGGACACTCCTCCACCCCCAGTGCCGTAGCCAGCAGGGAGCTGTGGGAGGACCCTCAGGAGAGACAAAGGACCCCGAGGCCTTGAACTTCCAGGGTCCTCTTGGCCAGGTGGGCTCCCTCTCTGTTTGGGCTCACTCATCTCCCCATAGACTTGGGTACGTTTGTGGGAGAGTGTACCCACGTATGGCAGTGGGAGGGAGCAGGAAATGCCTTGTAATTCCTGGTAGCTTGTTGGGGAAGTGGGTGCAAGAATTAGACTTGGAGTCACAAGACCTGAGTTCAAATTCTTCCTTAGATGTGTATCAGCTAGGCCACCTGGCCAAGTCCCTGCCTCCCACGGAGCCTCAGTTTCCTTATCTGTAAAATGGGAATAATAATATCACCTACTTCGCCGGGTGCCATGAGGATTGGATGATATAATATCTGTAAGGCCTACTTAAATGAGCACTGTATTAATTCTAGCAATTCTCATTATTTTTGCTCTATCATTTGAATCAACAGCTTCTCTCCAACTCTAGTTGAGTCTCTGGGCTGGTTGTGAGGGGCCACAATATGAGGGCTACGATCACTCTCAGCATCCAGAGAGGAGCAGATGCTCCTCTGAGGAGCTGATCTGCCTGGGCCAGGGGGAGGAGAAGGGGAGAAGGTCTGGATCTCCCAGGGTGGCAGAGGGACACTCTCCGGCCCTCCCCTCTGTGGTCTTGGGTGTCCTCCTCTGCGATGCCCAGCTTCCTTCCGTCTCTGATGTACCAGGAGATTAGATGTACAAGGGCCCGGGAGGTCCTGTGCTGGGGAAGTTGTGGTTTCAGTTTATTTGTATTAATAAACCATCGCTGTGACACATCAGTCACTTCCCAAAAACACCCGGCCCAGCAGGCGAGAACCTTCCCATAAAACTGTGAAGTCAGACCACAGGGCAGAGCATGAGAAAGGAAGGACACATAACCAGGCCTTCACGCATCCGGAACCACCATTTCCCAGCATATTCAACCTCACTTTTGGGGCCTCCTCGTGGTGCTCTTATTTGGCATCGTTATAGGATGTATTATATAGTACGATACACCATATATAATACAGTATGTACAATATGGTCTATTATCATGTAATAATGTCCTGGCCAAAGGTAGGTTGGTGGGTTTGTTTTGGGCTCTGTTTTCTTCACTCAATTTGCTGCTTCTTCTTTTTTAAACCCTCACCTTCTATCTTAGGATCAATACTGTGTGTTGGCTCTAAGGCAGAAGAATGGTGAGGGCTAGGCAATGGGGGTTAAGTGACTTGCCCAGGGTCTCCCAGCTAGGAAGTGTCTGAGGTCAGATTTGAACCCAGGACCTCCTGTCTCCAGGCCTGGCTCTCCATCCATTTAGTTTGCTTCTTACAAGATTTCCCGTGTTTCTCTAAACTCTTCATATTCCTTGAAGCCACCAATGTTCCATTGAATGCTTTCTTATTCCTCTATTCCTGTCATTCATTCATTTCATTCCTCTTCCATAATTTGCCCAGTGAGCCCCAGCTCTTGGAAGCTGCCTTTATTTCTCATCTTTGATCCTGTGAATAGGGCTGTTAGGATGTGTTGGTGTCTCTGGGCCCTTTCTTTCTGCGGCTGACCTCCTTGGGACATAAGCTAGGAGGGAGACCCTGGGATCAGGAGGATTGGACAGCTTGGCCACTTTTTTCAAATCATTCTGAACTGTTTTCTAGAATGGTTGAACTTCTTCTTCATGGATCTTCCAGCAGTGAATTAGTGTGCTTATGTAATAATGCCAATGATAACTTAATACAGTGCTTACCAAACGCCAGGCATTGTACTAAGTGCTTTACAATGACCTAATTTGATTCTCACAACATTTCTGGGAGGTTGGTACAGTCATTACCCCCATTTTACAGATGAACAAACTGAGGCAAACAGAAACTAAATGACTTGCCCAGGTCACACAGCTAGGAAGTGCTTTTTTAAAATGTATTTTAAAATATTTTTCCATGGTTACATGATTCATTTTCTCTCCCTCCCCTTTTCCCTCTCCTCTCCTGCAGCTGATAAGCAATTGCACTGGGTTATACATGTGTTATCCTGTGATACCTATTTCCATATTATTCATTTTTGTAATAGAGTCATCTTTTGAAACCTAAATCTCACATCCTACACCCATATAAACAAGTGATAGATCATAGCTTTTCTTCTGCATTTCTGCTCCCACAGTTCTTTCTCTGGATGTGGATACATTCTTTCTCTTAAGTCCCTCAGGATTGACCTGCCTCATTGCATTGTTGCTAGTAGCAAAGTCAGTTACATTTGATCCTGCTACAGTGTATCAGTCTCTGTGTACAATGTTCTCCTGGTTCTGCTTCTTTCACTCTGCATCAGTTACTGGAGGTGTCTTTCCAGTTCATATATGTAAGAAATTAGAATGTAGGTTTTATGTTAATATGAGAATTCTAAAGTAATATTGTGGTTGCTGACTTAAAAAAAAAACTCTTAAGTCATGAGTCTGTTAGCCGTTCTTAACAATTTAGTTTAATAGAGATATAGTAAAAGAGAGAAATGTAGGAGGGAAGTAGAAAGTATTGCCTAGCTAGATATTCTATCATTTCTGTCCAAAGAAGTCCAGCTCACCACCTGGCAAGGGCTCTCAAGTCCCAATCTCCACATGGAGTTGTGGTAGTCTCTTAAACCAGGAATCCTGGTGGTGTCTTCAGCAAGGGTTCCACCAATGCAACCTCCTCCAGGAAAGGAAGATCTCTCTGGAACCAATGTCTCTAGAAGCCAGGAAAGGAAGGCCTGCTAATCACCCAGCAAGCTAACGCAGGATCCAAGGAAAGAGTCTCCTCCTTCAGGCCAGCTCACCAACACAGAGAGAACTCCAAAGGAGAAGTTCAAAGAAGAAGTCCTTGGACAGTAAGATCAGGACTTTTTTATAATCCTTTCCCCACATCACTTCGTGTCTCTTCCCCATTTTATGGGAACCAATTGCAATCTTTAAATTTGCCTAGCACTGCCCAGGGGTAGGGCAGTGGCCTCTGGAGTTATCATCCACTCTAGCAAGTAATTTGTGAACTCTCTTACTTAGTGTCAAGTAGGGGTACTTTAAGTTCTTGATTTGATTAGCTAAAAATAAGCAAGGGGAGAGTTAATCCTGTCTTCACATATAGAAATCCAGCAGTTCATCATTCCTTATAGCACAATAGTATTCCATCACCATCAGATACCACAGTTTGTTCAGCCATTCCCTAATTGAGGGACACCCTCCCATTTTCCATTTTTTTGCCACCACAAAGAGAGTGGCTATGAATATTTTTGTACAAACATTTTTTATTATCTCTTTGAAGTACAAACCTAGTAGTCATATTATAGCTAGGAAGTTCTGAGGCAGATTTAAACTCACATTTTCCTGACCCCAAGGCCAGTTCTCTATTCATTATTCCACCTGGCTTTCTCTGTGTTCCTGAGTTTCTCCAACAGTGAATTTTTCTCCCTTTTCCCCTCGTTGCCAATCTGATGGGAATGGAGAGAAACCTTTTAGTTGTTTTAATTTACACTTTTCTTTTGGGATTTTGGACTCTTGCTTGTGTCATTGTTGATATTTCTAATTTCCTCTTCAGAAAATGGTTCATTTCCTTTGGTCTTTGGGAATGGTTCTTCTTCTGTTTCAGACAGCCAGTCCCCAAACACTGATGAGGCACTTACTGTGTGCCAGGGCTGGGGACTGAAAGACCAAAATGAAGACACACAAATCAACAGAGACAAGTTTATGTAAAAGACACAGGAGGCACATTTCTTGGAGGGAAGAAGAAGAGGGAAATCCTGTAGGAGGTGGGACTTGGGCAGCATTTGGAGGGAAATGAAGCATTCTAAGAGGTGCTGGTAGTACAGAGGGAGTCTCTGCAAGGGTATGGGGGTACAAGATGGAGTGTCATGGCTTAGGTATAGCAAGAAGTTCATTTATCTGGATTATAGAGTGGAAGAAGGATGCGATGTGCAAGAAAGCCAGGAAGACTTTGGAGGGAAACCAGACAGTGAGGGTCTCTATGGGTCAAACAGAGAAGTCGCATCTGGACCTAGAGATAACAGGGAGTCACTGGAGGTTACTGAACAAGGGAGGGATGACAACAATGAGAGGGAGCAAAACCATATGATTATATTGGTAGATGCTGAAAGGTCTTTTGACAAAAATAGAACCCTCATTCTTATTAGAAACTCTTTGAAGCATAGGTATGGATGGATTTGTCCTTACAGTGATGAGAAGTATATACCTAAAACCATCAGCAAACATCTTGAGTAATGGAGATAGATTAGAAGCCTTCCCCATGAAATCAGGAGTGAAACAAGAATGCTCATTATCACCAAATATCAGTTAATAATATATTAGAAATCCTAGCAATAGCAATAAGAGAAGAAAAAGAAATGGAAGGAATCAGAATGGGCAAAAAGGTAATAACACTATCTTTTCACAGATGATAGGATGGTAAGGATGGAAAATCCTAGAAGGGCAGCTAGGGAGCTCAGTGGATAGAAATCCAGGCCTGGAATTGGGAGGTTTTCTGGATTCAAATCTAGCCTCAGACTCTTCCCAGCTGTGTGACCCTGGGCAAGTCACTTAATCCCCATGGCCTAGCCCTTACCTTTTCTGCCTTGGAACCAATACCTAGTTTTGATTCTAAGATAGAAGGTAAGGATTAAAAAAATCCTAGATATTCAACTAAAAGGTAAGCTGAGACTATGGATCATTTTAGCAAAGTAGTGGGATATAGAATGAATCCATATATAAATCATCAGCATTTCTATATATCATCAAAAAAATCTTATAAGAGGAGATAGTAAAGAATAATCCATTTTAAATAACCAAAGATTGAGTAAAAGACCTGGGAATATACCTCCCCAAACAAACTCAAGAACTTTACAAATATAATTATAAAACACTTTTTTAAAAACCCTTGCTTTCCATCTTGGAGTCAATAGTGTGTATTGGCTCCAAGGCAGAAAAGTGGTAAGAGCTAGGCAATAGGGGTTAAGTGACTTGCCCAGGGTCACACAACTGGGAAGTGTCTGAGGCCAGATTTGAACCTAGGACCTCCCGTCTCTAGGCCTGACTCTTAATCGACTGAGCCACCCAGCTGCCCCCCCTTTTTATAGAAATAAAGACAGGATTAAATAATTGGAAAAACAATAATGTTAGCAGCACTAAATAAAATGACAATAGTATCTAAACGTATCTACTTATTCAAGGAAATGAATTAAATTATAAAAATATTTTATTAAATGTCAAGAATATCAAAGGAATTAATTTTGAAAAAAGTCATTGCTTTCTGTCTTAGAATTTATATTGATTCCAAGGCAGAAAAGCGGTAATGGGTAGGCAATTGGCTAAAGTGATAAACGAAGAAAATGACAAATGTTGGAGGGGATGTGAAAGATTGTGAACTGATCGTACCGCTTTTTTCTCAGTTATTGCGTATAATGTTCTCTTGGTTCTGCTTATTTCACTCTGCATCAATTCATATTGATCTGACCATTTTGGAGAGTAATCCAGAATTATGCCCAAAGAGTTACAAGACTGTGTGTATATATATATATGTATATATATACACACACACATACCCTTTGACCCAGCAATACCACTATTAGGCTTATTTCCTAGGGTGATCAGGGAAAAGGAAAAGAAGCGCCATGGTTCTAAAAGATCTCCAGCATCTCTCTTTGTGGTGGCAAAGAACAGGAAGTCGAGGGGCTGCCCATCCGCTGGGGAATGGCTGGACAGGTGTAGCATGGGACTGTGATGGAGTACTATTGTGCTGCAGGGAAGGACACTCGGGTTAATTAAAAAAGGACATAGAATGACCTACATGAAATTGTGGCGAGTGAAATGAGGGGAACCAGGAGAACATCACACACAGCAACAGACATATCTGAAAAGAACGTGGGCCTGCCTACTTCCAGAGAAGCACTGACACAGAAATCTGGGAGACCTACTTTCATATACACTCGTATCTTTTGTCAGAGGACGCCTTCTCTAATGCAGGGAAGGGGAGGGCGCCAGGGAGTGAGGGAGGGTGGGAGTTCCCTGCGAGTTTTAAGGTAACAAACAAATAAATAGATTTGAAATAAAAAACAAGGGGAAGACACAGTTAGACTTGCATTTTAGAGAAATTATTTTGGTGGCTTACGTGGAGTCTAGATTGGAGTGGAGAGAGACAAAGCAGGGAGGCCAGAGGGGAGGACATTGTAATAATCCAGTTGAGGAATGAGATGACCGTTGGTTAGAGCCTTGGCTTCTCCAGCAGGGAGGAGGAGGAGGTGTATTCATGAAACGAGCTAGAAGTGATAGATCTGTCAGTTCACTGGATTGATGAGGGAAAATGCAGTCAGACCTATGCTAAGGTTGTGAATCTTGATATTAGAAGAAGAGTCATGCCCTTGTCAGAAATGGGCAAGCTTGGAAAGGAAGTAGATTGGGGGGGATAGGAGTTTGGCTTTTTTTCTTTTTGGACCTGTTGAGTTTGATATGCTTGTGGAAAACCCAGTTTAAAAGAGGTAAAAAGCATCTGGAAAGGGCTGAGCATAGTTCTAGAGAGATACTAGATCGGATCTAGATTTCTAGATCTGAGAAAAGCCATCGACATGGAGAAGATCATGAAAACAAGGGAACTGATGAAGTCACCAAATGAGAGAGTGCAGAGAGAGGAGAAGAGGTCCCAAGTATGGAGGGATGAGCATTCAGGAGGACACAGGATCCAAGGCTTTAATAATGCAGCGAGTTGGAGAGAGAGGACGATTGAGAGGTCAACAGATTTGCCTTTGAAGAGATCCTCAGCAGATTCTGAGTGATGGGGTTGGGAGCCACGGAGTATATGGTCCATGAGTGAATGAGAGGAGAGGAAGGGGAGGCAACAGGAGTCTCTTTCTACTATCTTGACTGTCTAAGGGAGGGGAGAGAGACAGTAACTTGAGATGGGAGGGCTTGGGAAGAGTTGAGAGTATTGGTAGGCAGCAAGTAGGAAACCAGAAGATAGAATATAAATGGAATGAGGGGGGAGCAGAGAGAGAGAGGGGAGGCAGGGAGAGAGAGAGTGAGTGAGATAGAGAATGTGAGAGAGAGATAGAGGTAGAGAGGAGAGAGAATGAGAGAGAGGGAGAGTGAGATTAAGAAAGAGAGAAAGAGAAAGAGAGTGTTAGAGAGAATAAGAGAAAGAATGTGAGAGACAGAGATAGAGGAGAGAGAATGAGAAAGAAAGATAGAGAATGTTAGAGAGAATGAGATAGAGAATGTGTGTGTGTGTGTGTGTGTGAGAGAGAGAGAAACCGAGAGAGAATATTCGCAGAGACAGGGAGAAGAGAAGGGAGAGGGATGGCTGTGGAAGTACTCCCCTGGAGAAGCTTTGAGGGGAAAGGATTAACTGTCCAAGCAGAGTAAGTAGTTGGTCTTGGCAGAAGAGCCACTTCCCCATCAGAGATCTCACATACTTTAGATGTCAGTGATATTCGATATGAGGATTTTGTTTGTTCCTTATTCTTTTTCCATTGATTTTGTTCATGCAAAATCTTAAATTTTATGGAATTGAAATGGTGCACTTTGTCTTTTCCAATCTCCTCTATCCTGTGGAGGGGATATAGAAAACATAAATGCCTCCTTTTAAAACCTTTCACAAACCGCCTCCAACCTGTCTTTGCAGACTCAATGGACATCATTTCCCCTTCTCTCATTCTGTGATTCAACCAAACTGTTCTTCACATGTGATCCCCCATTTCCCACCTCCAGGCCATTACACTGATGTCCTCCCATGCCTGGAATGCCCTCCCTCTTTGCTTCTGCCTCAGGCTCTCTCCCCTCCTTTGAGACTCAGCTCAGGCACCATCTTCTATGTAAAGGCTATCCTGAGTGCCACAAATAATGCCCTCCTTCCTCCCCTCCCTCCCAACTCTCTCATTTAATCACTTTTTACTTATTTCTTTCTATGTGCTCTGTGCACTTCTCTTTCCCACTGGAGCCTAAGCCTCTTGTGGGCAGGGCTGGTTTGATTTGTTGAATCCCGCTTCCCATTGCCTGGCACAGTGCCTGGGGCGGCTGGGTGGCTGCAGTGGGCAGAGCACCAGACCTGAAGAGAGACTCATCTTCCAAAGTTCAAATTTGGTCTCAGACACTTCTTAGCTGGGTGACCCTGGACAAGTCCTGTCATCCTGTTGGCCTCAGTTTCCCCATCTGTCAAATGAGCCCAAGGAGCAAATGGCCAATCACTGCAGTGTCTGGTCAAGAACTTCCCCTCCCCCAAAGGGGTCACTAGGAGCCAGCCATGCCTGAAAGGAGAGCATGGTGCCGGGCTTATGGAGTGTCTGGAGATCGCTGGCCCAGGGATGGCTGAATTCTTCCCTGGTCTTGAGCCCCGAAGCCCGCTCTCGCCCTGGCTGGCCGCTGGCCTCTATTGGGCTGGCAGAACAGATGGATCTGCCTCAGTCCGCCCCTCGTAGAGCCCCGGCCAGGTGCCCCCCCCCGCCCCGCCCCCTGAGCCCGGCCTCTCTTTGCAGTGGAACTCCCCGCTCCGCAGAGGCTGCTGGCCCGGCTCCTGGTGAGTAGGCGGCCCTGCTGGGGGAGCCCGGACAGGGCCAGCACCTGCTCCAATGGCCACGAGGGAGGGGCCTTCCCGATGCTGCTGGGGGAGGAGGGGCTGGGGAGAAGCTGAGCCACAGACCCCGCCTTGGGAGTGGACACGCTGAGGCCCGACCCGCACTATGGTCACGTGTAGTCTGCCGCCCCCCCCCCCCCCTCCCCTCCTGGGCTCCCGTGCCATTCCGTCCCATTGGCCCGGTGTCTCCCGCTGCCAGGCCGAACTGTCTCTCCCGGCCCCCGCCTCCCCTCCTGCAGGTGCTTCTCTCAGCCCCTTACAAAGGGGAGGGACGCGGGGTGGCCATGCTCCACCTCCTCAAGACCCTGCACCAGAGTATCGCCCCCTCCATGGCGGACCTCTGGGACGTGGAGATTCCTCTTCTGATCCAGTACCTGGAAGGTAAGGCCCGGGAGGCGGGGCTGCCATTGGCCCGTGGCCTCGGGGGTGTCTGGCAGGGGGACCCTGGGTGTGGATGGTGCCACTTCCCAGCGGGAGTCAGCACAGGTGGCTGCATCATAAATGCTTGTGAGGGGGCAGCAGGGTGACTCAGTGGATTGGGAGCCAGGACTAGAGATCCAGGTCTTAGGTTCAAATTCAGACACTTTCTAGCTGGGTGACCCAGGACAAGTCACTTGACCCCCATTGCCCAGTCCTTACTGCTCTTCTGCCTTGGAACCAATACACAGTATTGATTCTGAGGCAGAAGGTGAGGGGTTAAAAAAGAAAAGGAGCCCTAGATGCAGAGCAAACACCCAAGAGGAAATTCGGGGGGGGGGGGCTATGCCACCTGCATGCTTCTCCTCCCCAGGTTCTGCCTCTGACACTTGGGCCTTCTCTGAGCTGCTGTGGAAGGGGCTGGTCATGGGGCTCTCTAGCTCTGAAAGCCTCAGTTTCCCCCTCAGTAAAGTGGGGACAGTGCTGGACCTCCCTCCTGCTCTGGGGACTTAGGCACATTCCCTTTGCTCTCTGAATGGCTTCCAGTCAGAAGAGAGCTTGGGGCAGGCAGTGTCAGGGGCTGGACCTGCTGTGGGAGCCTCCAGGCTACCTCAGCCTTGCCTGTTCCCTCTGCAGAGCACACTCAGTACACGTGGAACCAGAAGATCTGGGAGGACAAGCTGATCCAGGTAGCCAGCTGGTCTGGGCTGAGATCAGGACTGGAACCCAGGACTCCTGCCTCCAGAGCTCTTTCCAGGGCCTGGCAGAGAGGAGCTTGGGGTCCCTGCCTTATGGGCTGCATCTGGGGATTCTGATGGAAGGAGAGGAAAGCCCCTTCTGGTGGGTGTTGGAGAGGCTGGGGTGCGAATGCCACCATCATCCCACTTTTGGGGGCTCATTCCCCTCCTCTGGAGGAAGGAGCCCCTGGAGGTCCTGCTGCCCCCATGGATAGTGGCCTGAAGGACTTTAGCGCCTGGGGGCGCCAGGTACTAGTGTCTTCAGCTGTCCTCTTTAATGCTGTCCTGCCTGGGGGGCATGGAGCACAGGGCCCATGGGGGGCTTGGGGAGCCTGTCCGAGTGGGTGATCTCAGGCCACACCACTTTGGAGGCCCCTTCTCCGAGGCCTCAATCCTGCACCCCGGCCAAGCTGTCCCGAGCTCCACATCTCTTCTAAGAGTCAGAGCAGCCCCGATCGATGAGCATTGGTGGAGGGAGTCTTCATGCTGGGATTACCGCAGCTGTGGAATCACAATCGGGATGTGGCAGAGTTGGGAGGGCTGCTGGGAGCAATCTCCTTCCCTCTTCCCAAGTCCTGGCCACCAGCCCGACTGCTGGGCTCTCTGTCCTGTCTGTAGTTTCTGAGAAACTCCCTCAAGAGGACGCAGGGCACCCCCTGGAGCCTGAGGCTGAGCCGGGAGCTGAACCACCAGATCGTCAGCTATGAGAGCCCCTCTGTGGAGAAGGTGGGTCCTCCAAGAAGCCTCCAGAGTGCTGGTAGTGATGAGCGTCTACACGGGGCGCACGATGGGCTTCCCTGGCCTTGGTCTTCTGGACTCTCTAGCCTCTTTGGCCTTCCATGTCTGCGTTCCCACCAAAGAGGCCCCAGCGATGAGCGGTGACAAGGGTGAACAATGGATGGGGGTCCATCTGTGTAGGAGGGGCACCGGGGGGCTGGGTCCCCCCAGCTAGGCGTCAGGAGAACGCTGCTCCTAACCAGCTCCCTGTGGGACCTGAGGCAAGCCTCTGGCCCTCTCTCGGGCCTCCCTATTATGAGAAGCTTCTTCCATTATCATTGAGCTGCTGCTTGAAGAGGCCATTTAGTTGGAGCCTCTCATTTTATAGGTGGAGAAACTGAGGTTCACTGAGGTGAGGCCAGGGCCATGTCATCCCTAGCCCCGCTGAGATTCAAACTCGGGTCCTTAGACGTGTCCTCTGTGGGGTGGTCAGGCATGTGGAAGGAGGACAGATCCCAGAGCGCTTTGCTCACCTTCAGGCTCTCTAGAAAAGCCAGCTAGACTAGGATGGAGCAGAGCCCTGGGCTGCTGGTCCAAGTCCGGCTTTTCCTCAGGCTTCCCCTCTTTGTCGGTGGGGATCCCCGGGGTGTCCGCCTGCTCTAAGGGCTGGGAATCATCTCCTCAGGACATGAGGCTTTGGGCTGGATCCTTGGGGGATGGCTGAGGGCTTGACTAAGCGGCCCCTGCTGGGCCAGACTGAAGGGCCCCCTTCCTCTTCTGGGCCTCCTTCCAGGCCTTCCTGTACCGGGCGCTGGGCTCCACGCTGGCGGTGGGGCAGGAGGCAGACAAGGTGGAGGCCCAGCTCATGGAGCTACTGCACAAGACCGATTACAGCAACGACTTTGACCGAGAGGTGAGGCCCTGCCCGGCTGCCTTCTCCCTGCCACTGCCTGGCTGTCTTCCAGGCCTTACAAGGCTCGGGCCTGGGAGCTGGACAACTGCCCGGCAGGGAAGGGCTGGAGTCCAGGCCTCGTGAGGGCCCCAGGTGGTGGGTGTTCAGGTAGAAGAGGCTCTCCGTTTGTTCTGTTTGGAGCCCGCTGGGGGTCTAGAACGGATGGGGGAAAGCTGGAAAGAGATGGACTGAGTCTGATGTCAGGAAGATCTTGTTAACAGGGTGAGCTGTCCCACCATGGGACAGGCTGCCTCAGGAGGCAATAGCTTCTCCTGGGGAGGTCTTTGGCCCACAGAGTTCTCACTGGGGGTCTCTGGACTTAAGAACTGCCCATAAGTGTAATTCAGTAACACTGGCTTCCTTGGGAGTCCCCTAGAGCTTATGTCATGTAGGTAAAACCACGATTCAGAGAAAGGTAAGTCTGGGCTTCCAGGGTCCATGAGGCGCCAGAGGGAGAAGATCCCATGACTTCAGAGTGTGTTCTTGTGGGGATTCTGGCCCAGAGATGGGGGGCCAAGGGGGACAACTCAAGGGCCACCACTGTCACGGGGAAGGGCTTCTCCAATTCCTCTGGGGAGCTGGCAATCTGCTTGTCTTAGTGGGGGAGAGAGGGTCAGGCCCCCTGCCAGCCAGGCCAGGGGTGAGTAACCCGGGTTGTCTCTGCTCTGCCTTTTGTCCATCTTGCCCTGTCCTTGTCTCTCTTCTAGGGAGCAATCCTTTGCCTGGGACTCTGTGCCAGGGGTCAAGTGGTCACCGTGCTCAATGTGCTCCACGAGTTTGAAGAGAAAATTCAAGAGACGGAGGATTCCTGGCACATTAGTGCCTGGAGGGTGAGGGATCCCTCTCTGTTCATGGGTGGGAGGCAGGGCTGGACTCCAGTGGTCTGGGATGAATGCTCCAATGGACGGACGGATGGATGGATGGATAGCTAGATGGATGGATGGATGGATGGATACATGGATGTGTGTATGGCTTGATAAATGGATGGATGGATGGATAGCTAGATGGATGGATGGATGAATTGATAAATGGATGAATGGATTGGATGGATGGATGGATGGATGGATGGGTGGGTGGATGGATAGATGTATGTATGTATGGATTGATAAATGGATGTATGGATGGATATATGGATGGATGGATGGATGAATGAATTGATAAATGGATGGATGGATAGATGGATTGGATGGATGGGTGGATGAATGAATGGATGGGCAGATGGATGGTTCAGGGGAATCTCATTAGAAGCCAGAGGGAGGTTCTGCCCCTGCTCTCTTCTGTCCCCTGCTTTGCTCATCTACAAAATAAAGGGTGCAGCCGGCTGCTGAAATTCTTCCCTCCTCTTAGACTCGGTGACTCTTGGGATAAGGGGTTGGGGCAGAGATGGGAAGGGAGATCCTTTCAGGGTCCTCAACATGGAACTGGAATTTCTGCCTATGTGCTCCTGTTCCCTTTCCTTCAGGGAGACTTTCCCTACTCCTTATTTCATGCCATTAGTCAGCCAAACTACTAACTTAATTGCAACAATCATTATTGGAGCACCTGCTGCATACCCATATTGAAAAAAAAATGAAGAATCACCTCTGTCTTCAGGGATTAGTCTATATTCTGCTGGGAGGGGGTGGGGATGGACAATAAAGAATCCTAAGCTTACTGTTGGAAGGGACCTCAGTGGCCATCTTATCTGCTGGCCTCTAAGGAGAACGGGGGCCAGAGAAGTTTCAGGGACTCCCCTAAGATCCCACTGTTGATCAAGAAAGATGTGGCATCTGCAGCCAGGCCCTCCTAGCCCAGCCCAGGGTTCTTTACTGAACTACACTGGAGAAGGAGAAGCTAAAGGCCTTTGAGATACATCATTTGGTTGGGAGACAAGAGAGGGGCCGGGGTGGGATTGGGGCTCCTTAGCTGAGACGGAAGAGAGCTAGGAATCCCACAAGTCAGAGAGAGCGTTCCAGGCATGGCAGTGAGAGGGAATGGCATGGGGGAGCCATAGGGCACAAGACCAGCTTATGGACAATCCTGGAGAGTCAGCTAGGCATCCAGGGCTAGGAGCTGTCCAGGGTGCTGATGAGCAGGCTAACCTGGGCCTCAGTCTCTTTCTTGCTAAAGTGAAGGGGCTGGACTTGATGGCCTTGAGTACTCTCAGACCTTTGCTCGCCTTCAGAGTGACCACCCCTGGCGGAGGGAGGTGGTGAAGAGTGCCCTCATGGTGATGTACAGCAGCGTGGCTGCCTACTGCCATCCGAAGATGCTCCTGCCCCGAGTAGAGAGGGAGATCACCAAGAAGGTCCTGCATCACTATGCCACCAGCTGCCAGGTGACCCCCGCAGGGCCTGGGATCTATGGCCTCTGGAAAGGGGAGGCTGGGGGCCATGAGGGTGGCTGAGGAGAACATGTGGGCAGGCCAGAGGGGGTCTCCCCTGCCCCCCAGCTGCTCCATGGAGCTTCCCTCAATAGAGGGAGAAACCAGGGCCCCATACTGGGAGGACCTCGGGATGGTCTACCAGCATGAACACGGCTTCCTTTCTCTTTGGGGTTGTGGCTCCTGCCCCATCTGCGTGGACACAGGACGTTTCTCTGAAGATGGCCTTCATCCAGAGCATTATCCAGATCTGCCTGGCCCTCCAGGGTTTGGGCAAGCCAGACTTCGATTATATCTGCAAGCCTGAGCTCACCACTAACCTCATTGTGAGTTGGGAGAGGGGCTCTGCCTCACTTTGGGGGCCTGGGAGACCTTCTTGGGGTGGCCTGGGTCTGGTCACTTTACAGCCTGGCTGCAGGGAGGACCTTACCTCTGGAGCTACTGGATTCTGCTTCAGGGCGCTCCAGGAGCAGGGATTGGGGCACTGGACTCTATCAAAAGGCACCCCTGGGCTGGTGTGTGTGTGTGTGTGTGTGTGTGTGTGTGATGACAGAGACAGAAATGAGAGACAGACAGACAGACAGACAGACAGACAGACAGAGGAAGAGACAGAGAGAGAGGGAGGGAGGGAGGGAGGGAGAGACAAAGAGAGGGGGGGTGGGTGGGGGAGAAAGACACAGATGCAGAGATAGAGAGGGGGGCCAGTGGGAAACCCACACACAGAAACAGAGATAGAGACAGAGAGACAAGAGAGATGATGCATGGACAAGAGTGAGCCTGAGCATGGTGCTGAGATGGACAGGATGAAGATCTTCTCCCCAAAGTACTTTCTTTTCCTTATCAGGTGAAGGAATGATCTAGACTGCAGGGAGTCTGATCTTACAAAGATCCCAATCGCTGTGTTGCCATGGATTGGTTTCTTTTGTAATCCTACATATTTAATTTTGGACAACATGAGAAACATGAGCGGGCTGCCTCGGAGCTGCCTCTTCCTGGGGGCTGCTCTGGGATGGGGGTGCTCTGGAGACTATAGTCTGGGTGACCCCACTGTCCAAAGTAGAATAGTCGGATGACCTCTGGAGAACAAGCTGGGCTAACTCTGGTCAGTTTTATCTGGAGTGATGGTGCCCTGTGAGGGTTAGAGCCTTGTGTGGCATCAGAAGACAGGAGGCAAAACCCCTACTCAGATGTGCGCTCTGACTGGGGAGCGCTTCATTCTTTGTATTTGCAGAGTGTTGGCATGTAGCGGGTGCTGACTATGTGACTGTGGAGAAGTCCTTTGCACACTCTAAGCCTCAGTCTGAGGGAGCTGGACTTACTTTAAGGCCTCTTACAGCTCCAGACCCTTGTCATTTGACATCATTCTAATGGGGTGACTTGGAAACTCAGTTTCCTCACCTATAAAATGGGGATAATAATAGTACCGGCTTTATGGGACTTTTGTGAGACACCAATGAAATAGTACCTTAAAGGGCGGCCGTGCCAGCTACTATCATTGCCATCATCATCATCATTGTCATTGTGTGTCTTGGGCAGGCGATCCTCAAGATGGAGCCGCTGGACTCTCTGGTGTCTCCTGTGCGCTATCTAACGATGACTGCACTCTGGCATCTCAGGTAGGCTGTACCTGCACTCCCGGGGCCCTTCTCTATGGACAGGCAAGGCTCCATCTCCGAGGTCTGCCCTTGGAGCCCAAGTGGTCATCAGAACATCCTTTGCCTTCTCACGTCTGCACCATAACTAACTGTCCAGGGGACAGAGTTCAAGAAATCAAGACTGGGGAGGGAGGGTGGACATGAGGTGTTCTCTCTCAGAGTTGGAGATGACTGAAGGTTGGCAAGAGGCCTGGCCTCACAGGGGAAGGAAACTAGCCACCATATTTCCAGGCCAGGGACATTGAAGCAGGACCAGTCATGGCCCCGGCCACCAGGGCTTGCTGGTCTTTCTGGAAAGATGAGGCAAGAACCGAAGGAGAGGGAACCCACCATATCAAACAGTGTGACAAGTGTCCAACAGCCCACTCAACCTCCCCCTCAGAGCCTCCTGGCTCACATTTAGGAGCCCTCTGAGGTTTCCTGCTGACACACAACTGAACTGGGAAGTGTGGCCATCTTCCTTCCTTTGTCACTTATTGTCTCTCAGTGCCTCATTTTCTCCATCTGTTAAATGGGCAGATGATGGCAATGAAGGTCCCTTCTTGTTCTGAATCCTAGGAGCCCTACCTGGTTAAATAAGCTTTTGGTTCCTAACAGGTTCACTTGAGAAATATTTTGAGAAAGGGACATGTGCCCGCCTGAGTCCTTTGACACACCTTGGATCTCCTGGGCTTGCCTCATACATGCCTGGACTAGTTCAGGGGCTTACAAAACATGGGATGACGCAGACACTGCCACCATCACAGGCAAATTGATTCCCTGGAAACCACAAGAACTTCTCATAATGAACCAATGGGGCTCCCCGTGCCATGCCTTTAATGGACAGACATGCCAGCACTCCCCCCGAATGCAGAGGAGTGAAGTGCTGGGTGCGGGTGTGGGCATGTGGATGTTTCTGAGAGCCCTGGTGACAGGGGAGCTCTGGGAGGCATTGGGGAAAGTTCTAGACCCATGCCGGGGCCTTGATGGAATGCAGCTGAGGCAAGTTATGCTCGATGCCCGTGGTTGGTATTTCTCTCATCTGTGAAGTGGAGAGTGTGCTTCCTGCCCTTCTGGGATGCCTGAAGATGAAAGAGAGCTCAGGCGTGATGCATCTCAGGCTTGACATGAAATAGATGTCATGGATGACCTTCCTCTGGGCACATCTGAGGAAGCTCAGCTACTCTCTGTCGAAGGAAGCCACACAGAGTGCCCTGGCCTGCTGACCCCACTTGGGGCGGCAGTGTGAACGTCAGGGAGGGGATGTCTGGGGGATGTTTGCTCCTCCACTGGGCTCTCTAACCAGAGGCATGCATGATGCCCAACCAACTGACCTGGCAGCAATGTGGCAGGGCAGCACCTCTTTAGAAATGGGGACAGCACCCAGTTTTTAGTCCTTCCCGTTAGGGTTGTAAGGAGGTGACCACCTGGTCATGAGAGCTCACAGACGCCCTCACTTGACTCCCAGCTCCACCTTGTGAACAGCAGCTTGCCCTCCCCTCCACCCCTTCATTCTCCTTATGTGTGGCCTCTTCCCTCCTTGTAAGGGCAGCTCCTTAAGGGGAGAGAAGGACTGTCTGGTTCACCCACATTTGTCACTGCCACCACTCTTAGCAGAGGCTTGTCACATGGCAAGTCCATAATAAATGTCCTCTGTCTCCCTCTCTCTCATTTATCTGTCTGGTGTAGTGTACGACATCCTGTAAATAGCATTGTTCTTCAGCTTTTTCCAGACACTTCCAACCCTTCATGACCCCATTTGGGGTTTTCTTGGCAAAGATTCTGGAGTGGTTTGCCATTTCCTTCTTCAATTTACCAATAAGGAAACTGAGGCAACGAGGATGAAATGATTTGCCCAGAGTCACAGTTGTTAAGTGTCTGAGACAGGATTTGAGCGCCAGAAGATGAGTCTTCCTGACTCCAGGCTTGGTACTCTATCCACTGCACCACCTAGTATCCCCGGCATGATGGGCAGATTGAGAACAATTTGTTCCAAGAGCCATAAAAGGGGCTGAAGTGGACCCCATGAAGCATTTAAAGCTTGGTCAGATGTCAAAGACACCAAGGTCTGCCATTGCAACCTGGACTATCACTAGTCATCTTGGTTTTTGTCTTGCCACTGGACTTTGATGCCTGGAAGAGAGAGTGAGGCTGACAACTTTGTGACATTTTGTCTCACATCCAATTCACAATTTGAGTCAAGACATTGCCCCATGATGTCTTGGGGCCTCCTTGAAATAAAGGATGAACAACAATTTATCTATCCATCTATCATCTGTCTATGAATCTATGTATCTATCTATATGTCTGTTTCTGCCTGCTTGTCTGTCTCTTTATTCATTAATCCATCCACCCGTCCACTCATCCATCCGTCCACCCACCCATCCACCCACCCATCCACCCACCCATCCATCCATCCATCCATCCATCCATCCATCCATCCATCCATCCACCTCTCTCTTGACCATTCATTAAGTGCTTACTATATCCAAAGCCTAATGCTGCCCTTGTGTTAGGGGCAGACCAAAATAAAGTTCAAACAGGTGAAGCTGTGTTGGCCACCTGGGGGAGGTGAGACCCTGAGGAGATTTGGGGAGGGCTCTGAGCTCCAGGGAATGTTTTTCGGGAGCTGACTGACTGGGAGGCAGTCGGGGGAGAGGAGTGCTCTACACAGATGTCAGGATCCTATATTTACATCTGGAAATGTCTTCAGAGGTGACAAGTCCAACCTCCCCATTTTGCAGGTAAGGAACCTGAGGCTTGTGGAGATCCAGGCTCTTTCTCAGTGGGACTGGCTGGAGGTGCCTGAGTCTGGAGCCCTTGCCCTAGGGCACTTGCTCCTTCCACTGCACCAGGCTGTAGATTTGGGTTCTGGGCTAGTCTCTGGCCCCCCACCCCCCCACCCCAGCTGGGTGACAGAGGTGTGTTCAGAGCCTTGGCCTCTGGTTCTCAGGTTCCTCTGCTACTAGATGGGCTGGTATCGATTTCCTTCTCACTCAGACCTTCAGTGGACATCAATCAGGTCCTCGAGGTCAGGGATGGTTTCAGTCAGGGATCGTTGGAGCACTACTATGTGCCAGGAACTGTGCCAAGCATTGGGCATGCAAAGAAGAGCCATGCCTGGTCCCTGGGAGCTCCCCCAGGGCATGGCTTGCACATAGTAGGTGTTCCAAAAACATTTACAGATCTCACTGAATCAAGGCTTGATAGAGTCCCCCCCTGACCCTGGAAGTTGGCCACTGCATCTTCCTTCCACCTGTCTAGGGCAGGCCTCTTGGGCCCACCATCCACTTCCTCACTGTCTCTTGCTTTTCCCAGCAAATTGAGGCCTCCTTTCACCTTGGAGGAAAACCACGAGTTGATGGACAGGAGTCTCCAGTGTGTGTTCCCTCTCCCGCCCCCAGGAGAGGACAGTGAACAGGTTCAGGTAGGTTTTCCTCTCAGGCCTCTTCCTTTTCTGGAGACTGAGGTGGGTCCTGCATTGGACACCCTGGCCCTTTGCTCCTTCACACCCAGGTACCCTGCCTGAGGCCTGGGCTAGGTCAGGTCCTTTGACCTGAGACTACGGGAAAGGGCTGGGGGGGGGGGGTGTTACTCTAGCTGTACCTATGGCTGGCCTTGTGACATGGAATCAGCCTTGCCCAGCCCTTTGAGGCACTCCGTGCCCAAGACCCACCTTAGGCACTTATCAGTGGACAAAGCCTTCCCAGAGAAGCCCACGGCTCCAGGGAGCCATGCAGGGAAGCCACTGAGGAAATGAGATCCCCAAGGTGCCCTGACCTGCCTCAGTGAGAGCCCAACCCCCTCCTCCCTTTTCTCTTTCCAATAGGATCAGCTGTAGAGGCACCGTCCCAGGGCAGGGCCAGGGTCTTCTAGATGAGAGTTGCTGTTCTGGGAATTTTCCAGATTTAAATCCTCCCCCCAGGCAGCCTGGGAATATGTGTGGGTGTGGACTGGGCAGCAGGGGGGCTCTGGCATCAGCTGACCACCTTCCTCTGCCTCCCCGGTCATGGCGATGAAGGAGAACCTGGCTCAGGTCCTCTCCTCCCAGTCCGCTCCTTCTGCCAGTTAAACTAAAAATAATCACCTAAGGAGCCTGGCAGTGGCCTCAGGTGCCCCTGTCTGAGGGCTGGAGTAGCTCAACGCCCTTTCATCTAACCCCTCCGTCTTACAGACAGGGAAACTGAGGCTCTAAACGTCCACATGGCTTCCCCGTGCAGGCTTGGATGAGAGCTCCCACCTCCAACGTCCTCCTGGCATCAGGTGGAACAAAAGACCCCAGTGCCCTGTGGCTCCCTTTGGGTGGGTAACCCCTGGACATGTCTTCTCTTGGTCTCAGACGCTATACCAGAATTCCATGAATGCACTGATGGTGCTGATGGAAAGCCTTCTGGAAAGAGAGATGGATCCCAAGGGCCTGCAAGAGATATTCCATGTGAGCTGGACACCCCTAACCCCTCTCCCTGTACCAAAAGAAGTTGGCCTTGCCCGTGGCCATAAGTGGGGCATCGTGGATTGCGAGCTTCAGTCCTCCAAGCTCCTCATTCTCCTGTTTGTTGTTCCGTAGTCCGTAGTAAAGAAATGTCAGAGGACGGGAGGAGCTGGTTATCAGTGGGAGTTCTGAGGGCCCTTCCTGTCCAAGCATGTGGAAGGATGGCCAGATGGGGCCCCTCTCCTGAATGCTGGCCAAGTCCCTGTCCCAGAGTTGGTCCTCCAGTTGGCGATCACCTTCCGAGGCACTCTTACTCTGGGGGGAATGAGCAAAGGGGTCTCAGGGCTTCTCTTAGGTGACTCACCCATCCTCCTAATGCCTGGTGTTCCACCTCTGCCCCCTGCAGCTCCTCGAGAAGTGGTTACATTCGGAGAAAGACTGGGAGCGCGAGAGAGCGGTCACCCTGAGCCTTCGTCTCCTGCAAGTCTATAGGGAGGGCGTCACCATCCTGGTGAGTCTTCCTCAAGCTAAGCGCTGTGCTGGCCTCCCCTGAAGTGACATGCCTGAGCTCTACTTCTCCAGCTGGGCTTTACTCGCTGAGATGCTGGCCTCAAAGGGCTGAGCCCCCCAACTCTAGCTCACGCTTAGTTCTCTCTCTCTGTCTCTCTGCCTCCCTCCCTCCCTCTCTGTCTCTAATCCCTTACCTTCCATGAACAAGACCCTCCCTCTCTTTCAAAAAGCAAAAACCAAACCAAAACCCTCACCTTCCGTCTTAGAATTGTGTATTGGTTCCAAGGCAGAAGAATAGTAAGGGCAATGGAGTGACTTGTCAGGATAACCCAGCCAGGAAGTGCCTGAGGCTAGATTTGAATCCAGGACCTCCTATCTCTAGTCTGGCTCTCAATTCACTAGCTACACAGCTATCCCTTATTTTATTATTAAAAGCAGATTTAAGGAATCTTTCTCCTAATGAATATTGACTTTCTGTCTCTTCCTCTTGGTTCCCCTTGCCCCCACTGAACAACAAATGCCCTGAAACCTTCATAGAAAGCAGTGATGTTGATTCAATTTAAAAGCCTTCGTGCCCCCTGAAGGGCCAGTTACTGAGCCCCTCACAGCCTGGGCAGGAGCCCGGGCACATCACTTAACCCCTCAGTACCCAGGCAGAGGTCTAAGACTGATAGTACAGATCTTCATTGGGAAAGGGCATTTCTTCACCGGAAGCCCTCTGGGCTGGTGAAATTGCACACCTGGGCTATTAAGTGCAAGTTGTTCTTATCACCTTCTGGTTTTAGGCCATGATCACAGCCCAGGGGAACCCTTCCTTATATCCAAACGAGAAAGACTTAAACAAAACTGTTTGCCACAACTAATGCATCTTAATAGACCCATGTTGGCAAACCAGTGGCATGTACACTGCTCCCTTCCCCTCTCCATGTGCCCCTGAGGACTTTTCATCTGCCTCTCTGCCCTCCAGCCCAGTGGGAGTGCTTCCTCTCTCTTCTGCCTCGGGTAAGGTGGGGTGAGGGGGCTCACAAGCAGCGTGAGAGTTGCAGTTTGGGCACTCAGTCTCAAAAAGGTTCACCATCACTGAACTAGACCACATCCTACACCCTCACTCCTCACCTTCCTAATGAGAGGAGAAGAATGAGGAAGGAATCTTTCCTAATTAATTTTCCAGTATTCACATGGATGGGAGGCAAACTAAAATCTCTCTGGATTTATATTTGAGCCTCAGTATGAGTGTAATAAAAGCAGGAGATACAGACAGACAGAGAGACACAGAGACAGAAAGACAGAGACAGAGAGGCAGAGAGACAGAGTTAGGGAGACATGGACAGAGACAAACTCAGAGACCAGAGACAGAGCCAAAGAGATAGAGGCAGAGACACAGAGAGACAGAGACAAAGAGACAGAAACATAGACAAAAAGAAAGACAGAGACAGAAAGAGACACAGAGAGATAGAGACAAAGAGAGAAACAGAGACAGACACATACAGATTCTGAGGCCATCAGTTTTCTGCCTCTTACAAACCAGATCCCCCTGAAATCTGGCCAGTTTGGCACTCTGATTGGACTCCTGGCTCCACATACCTGTGATTCTGAAGTGAAGACCCGCCAGGCCACTGTCGATGTCATCTGCTGCCTTTTAGACCTCCAGGGTAAGAAGCCAGCAATCACCCCTTCCACTCTTCCAGGGTAGGGTGGGATGGGTGGTAAGAGCCTGGCTCCCCACTTAGGAGCTCCTACTCTTATTGGGGTGAGAAAGCAAAGACATATGTAAAGCTAATAGACTTGATTTCCCCCCTCATGTTACTTTTCCTCAATTACATGTTAATAATCCAACTTCTTATTTTTATTTTTATTTATTTAAAAAAATTTTAAATCCTCACCTTCCATCTTAGAATCAATACTGTCTATTTGTTCCAAGGCAGAAGAGTGGTCAGGGCTAGGCAATGGGGGTTAAGTGACTTGCCCAGGGTTACACAGCTGGGAAGTTTCTGAGGCCAGATTGGAACCCAGGACCTCCCATCTCTAGGCCTGGCTCTCCATCCATGGAGCTACCCAGCTGCCCCCCAAAACTAACTTATTTTTTTAAAATATTAATTTAAAATTCTCTCCTTCCCCCCTTCCCTAAGTTAGCAAGCAGTTTGATTATAATTGATATTTGTTGATCATTGCCCAGTATTGCTCTCATTGTATACAATGTTCTTCTGGTTCTGCTTATTTCACTCTGCATCAATTCATACAAGTCTTCTTAGGTTTTTCTGGCACCGTCCTCCTCTTCATTTCTGATAGCACAACAGTCTGCCCTCACACTCATATATAACAACATGCTCAGCCATTCCCCAGTTGATGGACGTACCCTCAACTTC
Source organism: Monodelphis domestica (assembly GCF_027887165.1). Classification (NCBI taxonomy): domain Eukaryota; kingdom Metazoa; phylum Chordata; class Mammalia; order Didelphimorphia; family Didelphidae; genus Monodelphis; species Monodelphis domestica. The sequence continues at coordinate 10,231,869 of NC_077234.1, read as the reverse complement.
TGATTCTTTGTCACCACAAAAAGAGCTGCTATCAGTGTGTCTGTACGGAGGGGTCCTTTTCCTTTTCCTTTGATCTCTTTGGGGTACAGACCTAGTAGTGGCATTGCTGGGCCAAAGGGGACACACTGTTTTGTAGCCCTTTGGGTCTAGTTTCAAATTTTTCTCCAGAATAGTTGGACCAGTTCTCGATTCTGCCAACAGTGTTAGTGTCTCAGTTTTTTTTCACATCACATTTATCATTTTTCTTTTCTGTCATATTAGACAATCTGATAGGTATGAATTATTATGTCATACTTATTTGGATGTGCATTTCTCAATAGTGAGTTAGAGGATTTTTTCAGATGACTATAGATAGCTTTGATTGCTTCTTCTGAAAATGGCCTGTTCATAGCCTTTGAACATTAATCAATTGGGGAATGACTTGGATTCTTATAAATTTGACTGAATTTTCTCTGTATTTGAGAAAGGAGGCCTTTATCAGAGAAACTTGCAAAGTTCCCTCCCCCCAGCCTCCTGCTTTCCTTCTAATCTTTATTTTTGAAGTCACCTTTTTAAAATTAAAATTTTTTTTGCTTTTGAATTTTATTTAATTGATTAATAAAGAGAATTTTTCCATGGTTACATGATTCATGTCCTTTCCCTCCCCTCCTCCCAACCCCCTCCCTTAGCTGATGAGCTATTCCACTGGGTTTTACACGTGTCACTGATCAAGACCTATTTCCATATTATTGATATTTGCACTAAGGTGATCATTTAGAGTCTACATCCCCAATCCTATCCCCATCGACCCATGTGATCAAGCAGCTGTTTTCCTTCTGTGTTTCTGCTCCCACAGTTCTTCCTCTGGATGTGGATACATTCTTTCTCACAAGTCCCTCAGAATTGTCCTGGGTCATTGCATTGTTGCTAGTAGAGAAGTCCATTACATTCAATTGTGCCACAGTGTATCCATCTCTGTGTACAATGTTCTCCTGGTTCTGCTCCTCTCACTCTGTATCAGTTCTTAGAGGTCATTCCAATTCCCATGGAATTCCTCCACTTTATTATTCCTTTGAGCACAATAGTATTCCATCACCAACACATACCACAATGTGTTCAGCCATTCCCCAATTGAAGGGCATCCCCTCATTTTCCAATTTTTTTGCCACCACAAAGAGTGCAGTTATGAATATTCTTGTACAAGTCTTTTTCCTTATTATCTCTTTGGGGTACAAACCCAGCAGTGCTATGGCTGGATCAAAGAGCAGACAGACTTTTAGTGCCCTTTGGGTGTAGTTCCAAATTGCCCTCCAGAATGATTGAATCCATTCACAACTCCACCAACAATGCATTAATGTCCCTATCCTTCCTTCTATCTTGACAACTTTCAAAAGTTTTTAATTTTTATATAATCTAAGTGATCTATTTTATATTCTGTAAGTGTTTTGTCACAGATTATTCCCCCATCCATAGATGTGACAGGGAAACTCTTCCATATGCCCCTAATTTGCATAGGATATCCATGTTGACCTTACCTTGGGGTTTGGTGTGAGATGGTGGTCTAAACCTTGTTTGGAGGTGGGAGTTCTCCCCAAGGAAAGCAATGGTCAGGCAAGGCTATTTGGGAAGGTGATAATTAGCGTCTCTGTGGACCTTTAAACTCTCCTGTTTGCAATTTATTTGACCAGTTATTGTTGTCTCAAACCAAATCAGTCAATGAATAAGCTGATGAGCATTTATTAAGCAACTACTATGTGCCTGGAACTGCGCTAGCCTTGGAGGTAGAATGAGAATAGGAATTGGTGCCTTTGCTCCCTGGGCTTGTGTTTCACCTAGGGATGGGGGGTACCAAGTGGTGAGAGTAGCCTGATAGTGTGAGGAGGGAGAAGAGCACCCAAACTACTGAGGGGAACTGAGGCTCTTGCAGGGGCCTGGACCTCCAGATGGAGAAGGGGATCTGGGGGTCCTCAGGCTTGGACACTGATAGCTCTGAGCCCTGGGAGAGCTGTGGGGAGAGATTCACAGGGGCCTTGGCCTGGGATCTTTGCCCTCTCTTCTTGGACTTCCCAAGGATTTTCACTGTATTTCTGAATTGCAGCCCGGCCCTGGTCCATACAGGACACGGCAACCGAGAAGGAGCTGCTGGACATCAAGGAAGAACTGAAGACAAGTGACATGGACAAGCTCTATTCCTTGTCCTCCAGGATTGCCAAGGTGATTAAGGCTGGTGGCCTGAGCTCCAGACGCACCGAGGCATCTGTCTTTGGCTGGACCCTCAGACCCAGCCTGTACTCTCAGCAGAGCCTGGCCACACTTTGGTCCTTTTGGTGCTCCCTGGGCATCCTTGGGTGCTGGCAGGCAGACATGATGGGGGCTCCTGGGTCCTTGTGAGTACTACTACCGCCACCACCACCACCAACATGACAATTCTACTGTTACTACCACTAGTTAGGATTTATCTAGCACTTCAGGGTTTGCAAAATACTCCCCAAATGTAGCTCACTTGATCCTCACAAGAGCCCTGGGAGGTTGATAATATTATTATCTGAATTTTACACATGAGGCAAATAGTGGGGAAGTGATTTTTTCCCCAAGAGTCACACATCTAGTGTCTGAGGCAGGATTTGAACTCAGGTCTTTCTGGCTGCTGTGACAGAACAGCCCAAGGAACTTTAGAGGCAGCCCTGGCAGGCATCCCCTTACCTCCTGGCTCTGTTCTCTCTAAACTGCCCCAGGATGCTTCTTCCCAGACTGTGTAGTCACCTCAGAGCTTGGTTTCAGCTTCTCTCTGGGGAGCTCTGGGTCCTCTTGGATGATGGCCATTGCTTGAGATTTTGTCTCTGGTTCTGGGGCACCAGGTCACCAGGGCCCCAGGGCCCCAGGGCTGTAGTCAACTTGTTCTTTTGAGCATTTGGGAGGCTCCTATTTCTAGGCTGGGCATCAGGGCCTGAGTAGTGACAGAGGACAAAAGAGGGCTCTATAGGAGTCTTCCATAGAGTGTGCCAGCCAAGAGTGCTAATGAAGTCACTGGTGGTAGGTGGCCACAGAGGCATTGTGCCTAGAACCAGGAGCTGGTGGTCCTGCTGCCCCCTCCCTTGATCAGGCCTCATCAGAGTTCTGGACTCTAGGGAGTACATTGGGGAAACTGGAGGATACAAGGAGGAGGGCTAACAAGATGGTGGAAGGCACTGGGGCCTCATCCACCTTGTGAGGCTCAGCATAGGGCACTGAGGATCCTTGGCTGGAGAAGAGGAGGCCCAGGAGAGTTGGGTGCTTGAGGTCTCCACTTCTCTGAAAGGCAGAAGAGACTGATTCTGTTGGGCCCTAGAAGGTGGGTCTAGGAATGATGGATAAGAACTGCCAAGAGGCCAATTCAGGCTTGGTTCCAGGAAAACACTTGCCCACAGTGACCGGCCCAAAGTGAGGATTCCAGGCAGCCCTGGAGGTGCTTCAGAGCCCTGATATTCTGTGACATTCCTGGGTAGACCTGGGAAGAGGGGTCCCCTCTGGAGGAACCGTGAACCTCCAGACTGGGGGTTCTTGACCTTTCTTGTACCCTCGGGCAGCCAGGTGGAGATGAACTTCTCCAAAGAGTGTTTCAGTGCCTAAAACAACATGCTTGGGCTCTGGAGGAGACCTGGGGCAATGAGGGCCACTAAAGAGCCAGGATGTCCCACCCAGGTGGAGAGCCTCTACCCTGGGCTTCCAGGGGAGACTCAGGCTTACTCAGGGATCCAGGGAGACCGAGGCAGGACTCAGGGCACCTTGACCGCTGGCTGGGCTTGGTTTGCTCACAGGTGATCAGCAAGGAAGTGCGGTGGGAGGAGCTGGTCATCCTGTTCCAGAGCACCTGTGAGAGCCTGGGGGCCACCAACCTCTCCCATGACAAGGCTGCTGTCATCTGGCTCAACACCATCCTCATGCTTCGGGGGCACGAATTAGAGGACAAGGTAGAGTGAGGGGAGGCCCGAGGGGGGCCTCGAGGGTGGAGGCTGCCTGCCCCCCAACCTGGTCATGGTCTCCATCCTCCGCAGGTGCCAGAGATCCTAAGCACCATCTTGGCTCACCTGCCCTCTGTGGGCCACCCAGATGTGCGGCGTCCCCTGGTGGAGGCTGTGCTTTTGCTGGCTCACTCCTACCAGGAGACAGTCATCACCTCCCTCTTGAGGCAGCCACTGCCTCTAGACAGGTAGGTGGTGGGGACTGGGGGGACCCAAGGCTCAGCCCGCCTCTGAGGGGTGCCAGGCTCCCCCATAACTATATGTGACTCCCTCAATTCTTGTTATAATTGGCATGGAGCTTCAGTGCACACAGCCCCTGGGCTCAGGAACTGGGTCCATGCCTGCCAGCCCAGCTCAGCTCTTATGAGCAGGGGGGCCCATGGAGCTTGGGGACTAGCTCAGGCACAGCCTGGTGGGGGCACCCTGAGCCAGGCACCCAGGCAGCTCTCTGGGACCAAGGCCTAAGAGGAGGCGCCAAGTGGCTCTAGCACAGGGAGTGCCCAGTCCCTACAAGACCATAGGTGCAATCTGGAATCCCAAGCTGAGACAAGATCACGCACACTCACATACTCACAGACACATGCACACACAGTCACACACACACAGACTCACCCTCACCCTCACATTGATTCACACACACACACTCCCAGTCTCCCAGTCAGACATACACCCCCACACATGCGTACAGTCACAGACTTTCACACAAACTCACACTCAGATACACCCACACACTCAGACACACTAACACACACTCACCCCCACTCATACACATAATACACATATATTCAGTCACACTCTCATCCCTCCTCCCTCAGACACACACACATGCCCTCAGACAGATACTCACACACACATACTCGGTCACACACACAGTCTTATCCACCCGCACACACACTCAGACACATTCATACTGACACACATACTCTCTCTCTCTCTCTCTCTCTCTCACACACACACACACACACACACACACAGACCTTCCAATTCCCCTCAGAATTCTTCCTTAGTTCTTCCTCTCTGTCTGCTGCATGTGAGCCCATAGGTTTTAGGGGCCAATACCCTTGTGCCCTGGAGGTCCATGAGCCCAAGCCCCTCATTGTAGAGAGAAGGAAACCGAGGCCTGTGGGGCCAGAGGATGTTGTTCATGACATACTTGGGGTCCCCAAAAGGCAGCAAGGAAAATGACACGGGCACAGTTGAGTGTCAGGAGGGCTCAAGGCCCTGATGGCAGCCAGAAACACTTTATTGAAAGTCACATCTACTTTTATAGCTGGAGAGGTTGCACAAATGTCCACTTCCACAATGAAGGCGAAGGATTGCCAAGGCTGGTACAGAGGATCTAGTTTACCTCATCGAATCTAGACAGAGTTTTCTATAGGCTGATACACCAGTATGTCAATATGTAACCATCTACCTCAGATTCCCAGAGAATGCGCACATCAGTGGTTCTTGTTGGAACATCCAGTTTTAGCAAAGGAGGAGAAGAGGGAGGGTCGAAGCCTCAGGTGAGGAATGAGCCACGCAGTTGACTTTAGCTGCACTGTGGCAGAGTCTTTGCTACTGGGGGGTCTTTGGAGGCCTTCCAGAGCTTTTCTCAATGGAAACTCCTGCTGTTCTCACGCTGTCCCCACATGAGCACTGGCCCAGGGTCACTCAGAGATCAGGAGCAGAACTGGGATCATTCCCAGAGTCACAGAGTTGAGTCCTGGAAGGAAGAGCAGAGAACGCTGGTCTGATGTCACTGGCTGAGCTGGGCACCCTCAAGGAGGGGCCCATCTCCCTCCTCATCTGGTTGGTTATTTTGTGCCAATTGATCTGGTCTCATGTGATATTAAATGGAGACCTACTGTGCATAGAATCCTCTGCCAGGGGCCCGAAGAGATCAATGCCCACTTTGACTGAGAGGTGACTCAGGGAGGGTGAGGGTGAGCAGAACAGTGACATGCAACAGGGCCCAATGGGTGCCTCAGAGAATGGCAGACGGAGAGGGGGAAGGCTTCATGGAGGAGGTGCCATCAGAGGATGCCCAGGAAGAGGAGGGGGGTGTAGGCTGAGGAAGTGGGGGAACTGCACTCATTAAGAGCCTCTACAAGACCTCACAATGGTTCTGGGCAGTGGATGCCAGGATTTCCCCATTTTGCAGTTGAGGAAAGGGAGGTAGGCAAGTTAAAGTGACTGGTCCAGAGTCCCTCAGCCAGTGTGCGTCTGAGGCCAGCTTTGAGCTTGGGTCATCCTAATACTGTGCCCCTCCCAGAGGGGAGAGGATGGGGTATGTGTTGGTGGTTGGGCTGGGGCAGAGAACAGTCTTGTTCTGTTGGACTGGAGGGTGCTAGGAGATCAGGCTGGAGGGCTGGCGAGCTGGGCAGGGCTTGCCAGGGGAGAGCCTTGAATGTCAGACTGGGGAGCCGAGGCAGCCATTGATGGTTCCGTTCCAGCAATGTCACCGAGTTGTGGGAGGCTCTGGCAGAAGATACGGCCTTTGCTCAGAAGATCCTGCATGCCCTGATGGCCAGGATCCAGGAGAAGAAAGCCCCCAGGAGCCGGGCCACCTCCAAAAAGGATGTGTGGCGGCTGGCTGCCGTGGACCCCATCACGGTGAGCCGGTGTGGAGCCCCGGGGCTGCTCCTCTGGGGTGGGCACTGGCGCACTGTGAGCCCAGCACGTGGCAAGGACGGGGTGCAGGCTGGGTGGCCCCTCCGTGGTGGGGACTCCAGTGGGGGTGGGATCGGGCACGTGGGCTGCTCTCTCCCCCAGGCGGTGTGCGCCCTCCACAAGATCACCATGGCCCTGGACAGCAGGGAGAAGCTGCAGGACATCTTCCCAGACCTGTCCTGCACAGTCCTCCAGGAGCTGAGCAGCACTTTGGAGCCCTCGCAGGCCTCCCTGCCACCGGACTCCTGGGGGGTCATCCAGACTGGGAACCTGCAGAACAAAACCACGCCGCGCAGGTAGGGCCGGCTGGCCTGGGGTGATGAACTTCGACACCATACGGGGACGCCTGCCCTCCCCACCCCCAGCCTCCCCTCTCAAAGGTCTGGAGACCCCGGAAACTCGTTCTGCCCTGCAGCAGCCATCAATCATCTTTGCTAAAAAAGTACCTACTGTGTGTCAGGCCTCGGGACACGAGACTGGGGGAGGGGGCGTGGAGGAAGACAACACGTCGAGAGTGGTCTTCGGGCCCTTTTGTGGGGGACTCGAGGGAAGTGGAGTCACGTGCCCAGGGAGGGATGGCTGAGCAGAGCGTGGTGCAGCCTGAGCCGGCTGGGCGCGCATAGGCGTGGTGGTTCGACAACGCTGGATGGGAGCGGGGGAGGGGCTTTACAAGCAGGTCAATGCCTTTAGCACAGACCCCCCCAGAGCGAGAAGGCGCCCTCTGAGCAGGTGGAATAGGGCAGCCTGGCATGCGCAGATGGTGTTGGGGAGGCCAGGAGGCTGCTGGGATAGGCCCTGGGAGAGGTGATGGGGCGCAAGCGTGTGAGTAGGGGAGGGGATGGACGGACCCAGGAGACGAGGTGGAGGGAGGAAAGGCACGGCACCTTCCCCATCTGGATACTGAGGAGGGACGTGTCTGCGCCTTCCCGGACCAGAGCGTGGTCTGATGATGGCCCCTCACTGTGCCCATTTCCCAGAGCATAAGACGAAGGCTTAGGGGGTCAGCGATAGACTCAAGTCACTCTGACAGCTGGAAGGCCTTATGGAGGCCCCGGAGTCCTTTGGATTCTTAGTCCCAGGGTGGGCAGGACCAAGGCCAGAGGATGGGGACTGGGCTATGGCTTAGTGGGAGAAAGCCAACCAGGAGGGTGTGCCAGGTCTGGCCCAGAAAGTAGTGTGCCCCAACTCTGCCTGCCAGTCCCCCTCCTCCACTTCTTTCCCCCCTGATCCCCCAACCCCCGCCCTCCGAGGATTCTAGGAGCGCCAGGGCTGACGGTTTTCTCTGGTCCCTGTTCCTCCTTCTCTGGCTCTGGCCAAGCCACCCTCCTGGTCAGCAAACCCTGGGGACTTCCTCTTGCCTCTAGAGCAATGCTTTGTGTGGCATTCAAAGCCCTTCATGACCCAGCCGCACCCCCAACCTTTTTCAGGCTTCTTACTCCTCATTTCTGGACACTGTCTTCCCCCCAGTGACCTTGGCCTCCTGACTGTACCTAGAATAAGACCTTCCCTCCCTCCTGCTCTCTTTTTTTAACCCTCTCCTTCCTTAATCCTGTGCATTGGTTCCAAGGCAGCAGAACCAGGCAATGGGGATTAAGTGACTTGCCCAGCATAACACAGCTAGGAAGTGTTGGAGGTCGGATTTGAACCCAGCACCTCCTGTTTCTGACCTGGCTCTGTCCCCTGAGCTGCCTGACTGCCCCTGGCCCTCCCTCCCTTGGGTCTGAGCATTCTCTCTGGCCATCCCCATACCTGCAATTCTCTCCCTCCTCTGCTTTCACTACAGACTCCCTAGCTTCCCTGAAGTCCTGGCTAAAATCCCCCTCCTCCAGGAAGCCTTCCCCAGCCCTGGTAATTCTGGGGTCTTTGGTCTGTCTGTAGGGGCTGGCCTCTGCCTCTTCTCATGTGCCCTGCAGTGCCCAGCGCCCATCACCTGAAGGGCTGCTCTCCTTCCCTGGTTTTCCCAGGCTCACAGTCAAGACCCTGCAGGGCATAATGAGTCGCACTGGGAATGAGGAGATGATGCAGAGCCTGATGGAGCAGAGGGTTTGGACCCTCCTGGAGGACCCCCGGACACACATTGATGGAGTCTGTCTCCTGGCCAGGTAGCCTGGATGAACATGAGGAAGACAGGGGCCTCTGGGAATGTGGCTGGGGCATGCCCAGCTGTGCCACCCCCATCCTAGGAGTCCCAGAGGTGGGCTGGGGGCTCTTCTGCCCTTCAGATAGGACTTTTATGGGGTCAGGTCCTTAGGGTCAGCTGATAACCCCAATCCTGAGGAAGGTGCCCACCTGGCACTCTGCCCACCATGCTAGGGGCATCACCTGGCCCTTCCTTAGGGTCTGGCATCCCAGGCATGGTTCCAACTTAGTCAGCCAACTTAGAAGTGGCCTCAAGATGGCTCCTTTGTGGTATCAGCCAGTCAGTGGTCAAAGGGGGATTGTGTGGAGGGAAAGGGCAGAAACGAGGCAATGCTCACATTCTAGCTAGAGGAGACCGCATGAGGGCACATGGGAAGACACAGGGCAGAGACAGGAGGTGGCTGGGACTGGGGGCAGCGGGACAAGCTCTGAGCAGAAGGTGCTGCTTGAGCTGAGTCTGTGAGGAAGCCTTCAAGGCTGTAGGTGAGAGCAAAGGCACGGAGGTGGGAAGTAAAACATTGGGAAGGCTGGTTTGACTGGGCTGTGAATGGGATCTGGCCCGGCCCCAGCTGGGAGCTTCTGCCACCCCCTCTGTGCCCCCTTAGAGCCATGGTCCTGCACGTCAGCTCCCATAGCCAGAGGTTTGCTCAGCTGCTTCTCCCAGGCCTAGACTCGGAGTTCTTGCCCTGGCGCCTCAGCACCACGGCCTTCTTCATGGAAGTGAGTCATGGGTGGAGGCTGGTAGCTTTTGGGCTCATCATCACCCCTCCTGAGTTTCTTTGAGGCTGAGACCCTCCCCTCCTCCTCCTCCTCCTCCTCCTCCTCCCTTGTGGGGTCTCTGCTCACAGCACCAGGGTCTACCCCCAGCTCTCGGCCTGGTGGGACCCCAGAGAGTCCCTTTGGGAGCTGGTGGTGGGGCTCCCTTCACCCTGACTGCCTGGCTCTCTTGGCCCCTGGCAGGCTCCTCATCCCACCCCTTAGGCAGCCCTGGGCAAACCCTCCCTTCTCCTCACCTCTGCCACCAGGCAGACCGAACACTGATGGGAGACAGAAATGAAAATGGCCCCTTTGGAGGCCCCCCTTGGGGCTGCTCTCCGGAGCCCAGTGGATCTCTGGGGCTGAAGGAGAAGGGCCAGCTGCTTCTCCCTCCTGGGGTCTGTCCTCCCCAGGGCCCAGGCTCTGGCCTAGGAGATGCCCACAGCCCGAGTGAAGTCAGACTCTTTTTCCTAAAATGTGTTTCTTTTATCCTGTGCCTGCCAGTGCCCAGTGAGAGGGACAGCCCTGGGCATCAGCTGGCCCCTATTCCTGGGCACCCTGGGTACCCACTTCCTCCCAGAGGAAGGAGAGGTTTGCCCAGAGCCCAAGAGGACCCTGGGTGACCTGGCCCCCTCTCTCCCCAGCTCATGTGTGACTCAGTTCTCCACCGAAAGAAGATGCTGAAGCCCACGATTTTCAAGCTGGCCAAGGGAGCCAGCCACATCCACAGCACCCTGCGCCTGCTGTCCACCCGGGCCCTGGGCAACCTGGCCATCGGGGCTCCCAGCAAGGTGAGGAGAGGGCTGGCCGGGCCGCTTCTGGGGCTCCAGCCACCACGGAGCGAGTGAGGCCCTGCTCTGTGTCCTGCCCAGGTCAAACAGTACCGGAAGCTGCTCCTGAAGAAGTTTCTGTGCTCCCTCAGTGACCCCATCAGCACCCAGGTGATCGCGGAGACCATGGTGGCGCTGTCCAAGGTGCTGGGGCTCATAGGCGAGGATGACTTGGGCTCCTCCTTCGAGGTCATCTCCATGCAGTGCAGGGTCTTCCTGGACGATGTGAGTCGGAGCCCCTGAGCCCACCCCAAGCAGCCCCCATTTTACGAATGGGGAAACTGAGGGCCAATGAGTGGTGAACTAACTTTCCTAAGGTCACGGGGGGGGGGAGGGGGCGAGAGCAGGGCTCAATTGGAACCCAGGCCCTTGGGCTGCAGATCCAGGGCTCTCCTTCACTCTGTGGTCAGTGGACTCCTTCTGGATTGGGGCTGGCACAGGATGTCACTTGCTTCTCCTTCCCACAAAAGTCGGCACCCACTTATTGAGTCCCTGAGGAGGCCCTGGGCCAGACACATGAGACGCTGCACCTCGCCCTCAAGGCGAGGGCGCTAAGTTGGGTGTGAAGGAGTTGAGAGAGGCCCGGATGGCTCCAGGGAGGCGAGAGGAGGGCTGCGGTGGGCCTCTGGGCCAGGGAGAATGGCTGGTGCACGTTTGGGTCATTTCTGGCATAACACACAGCTGAGCAAGGCTGTGGAGCTGGCGCTGTGTGGGAGCGCTGGGCTGTCCAGCTTGGACAGATGAGCTCTGAGTAGGGAAGGGGAGGCGCGGAAGGTGGTGCCAGGAGGCTTGGAGGCCCCACAGCTCCCTGACTCGTGATTCAGAGCCTCGGGCCGTGGGCAGAGAACCCGGTGACTGCAGCTGGGGCCTCCGAGGACGGAGAGGCACCGCCGGAGTGCTGGGCTTCCGTGGCCGTGACCAGGAGCTTGGCACAGTTTAAGGGCGAGGGGGGGCCTGAAGACCCAGGAGGCAGTGGGGGGCATCTCCCCAACCAAGAGTCAGGGCCGGAGGAGACCCCAGGACCGATATGAGCATGAGGCTTGCAGGCGTGCGATCCATTTGGACTATGGCTAACCCACCCTGGCCGGTGCTGGTGACGGGAAAAAGAAGAATTGGTCCCCTGACCTCGAGGAGACAGGCCATACAGAGGGGATCAGGGAGGGCTGCTTGGAGGAGGTAGCACTGGGGTGAGCCTTGAAGGGCCAGAAGGCTTCTGGGGGCGTGCTGAGGGCGAGCCTCACTGAAGGACACGGAGGCCAGTTAGTCCGGAGCTTGGCCAACGAGGGCTTGTGGGAGGCAGGCCGGTTCCGAGCCTTCCTTTAGCCAGAAGCGATAGGGAGCCCGGAGAGGCGGTTCTGGTAGCTGTGGGAGCCGGGTGGATGGGAGGGGATGAGTCTGGCATCCGAGAGGCTGGGGAGGCTCTGGCCGTGTCTGAGGGCACAGGATGGGGATGGGTGAGAGAGAGGCCGAGGCAGGGCTGCTGGCGGCCCTTCATGCAGCTCCAGCTGGGTGCGGGGCGCTGGGCTGCTCTCTGGAGCTGCACCTCGTTAAGGCCAGGGAAGCGCAGGCTTCAAGCTGGAGGCACCTTCCAAGGTCCTCAGGTCCAAACCTCGCACTTCCCAGATGAGGAAACTGAGGTACAGGCTTGCGGGACTCAGGGCGTCTGAAGGAGGATTCGAACCCGTCTTTCCCACCGCCATGCCTGCCTTGTTGCTCTGGCCCAGCCCTGTGGGGAGGCAGGGGAAGGCCCTTCGGCCTCAGGCTCTGTCTGGCTCTCTTGGCACAGGAGGACGAGTCACTTCGCTTGCAGGCCTTCATCCTGTTTGGGAAGCTGGCCGTGTTGGCCGTGAAGAAGAAGGACTTCTTCCTGCAGGAGATCAGGAAGAGCTGGATCCCCCTGATCCTCCACCTGCAGGACCCCAGCCCCGAAGTGGCCAAGGTGAGCGGCTCCCCGCCCCCGGGAGCCTCCTCCCAGGCCCCTCTGGGAGGGCCCCTTGGCCTGGCCTAACGGATGGCCATCCACCTGCCGCCTGTGACCTTCCCACTCCGTAAGAGGAGGGTCTACACTAGACATGGTCGGAGGCGCGGCTCCAGGGAGCCTCGTCACCCTGCTGTCTCCCTAGGGACATCCGCACATGCTCCTGCGGCCTATCTGGGGCTTCCTCTCCTGCCTCTGAGCCATTCTGACTGGGTGACCCTGGGCCAGTCCCTGCCCCCCGGACCTCTCGCAGATGAGGGGGTGCCGGCCCGCTTCTCGGCAGGAACTCCCCATTCAATGATTCATCGGTTCAGTGATAGGGTTGGATGGAAAAGTATCTCTGCCCGATGAAGGCGTCCAGCGCCGCGCCGTGCCAGACCCTCCCCTCTGTCATCCGTGGCTGTGTGGGCAGACCCGGGGTGCCCCCGGCCCACACTCTGCCTCCTCAAGCCACCAGCCAGCAGCTTCTTTGACACCGCAGGACACAGCCTGGAACCATCTCGGGGAGCCGGGATGGCGTTTGGGGGATTTTGTGTCCCCAGAATTCTCTCCTTGTACCGCCTCTGGGGAGTCCTCAGAGCTGGTGGCAGGTCCTTGGGACGGTCATTTGGGCTTCTTTGGCCACTCAGGCCAGGTGACCGCTAGCCCTGGCTCCGCAGTCTTTCTTGGGTTCCCGAGGGGCCTGTGGGTACCTTTTTAGGGTAATGTCTACACCTATAAAATGAAATGCACCCGATAACCTGGGGAGCGAATTAGAGGAAGCTCAGTGAATTCTTGTGACTTGAGGCCACTCTGTCCCAAGTCCTGCTCCAACAAAAGCAAGGTCTTCCTGGCTATGGCAGCGGTGGGCAGCACTGGGCATTTCCCCGTGCCCACACTTCCTTGGCATTTGAAGCATTGTGCCCAGAGGGAACTGACACCACAGGGCAGCCTCGGCCCCACCTTCCCTGCCCACCCTGGCCCACAAGGCAGGGCAAAGCGGGCCAGCCCTGATCGGCTGCTTCCTCCTCCCAGGCCTGCGAAGCCACCATTAGTCTGTGCATTCCCTTCTGGGGCTGGAAGAGGCTGCAGATCTCCTTAGAGAAGTATGTCAGCCAAGGCCTGGACCTGAGCCTCTTCCAAATGGAGATGTGCAGTTACCTGGTAAGCAGGAGGGTCAGACGGGCGGGGGGGGGGTTCGGGGATCCGGGGAGGCTCCAGGGGGGAGCAGGGATCACGGCTCGCCCCTAGGCTTTTAACATTTTTCTCAACTTGGAACGAGGCTGGGAGGGACAGCCATACTGTAGGTGGCCACCAGGTGTAAATCCCCCAAGATCCCAGGCCTGACGGACCCAGGAGCTAGCCGGGACTCCTGAGGACCAGTGATGGAGAGGCAATGGGCCCCGGCGCAGGAGGAAAGAAAGGCCTCGGCCTGGCCGGCGTGGGACTTGGCTCTGCTAGACGGCCTCCTGGGCACCAGGGCGCACGAGGCTGAGTGTGAGAGGCAACACGGGTCTGGTGAAATCAGCACCATTTCCTCACAGACCGAACCCCATCAAATGGAAATGGATGGATAGACGGAGTCCACACTTGGGCTTACAAGGCAGCTTCAAAGTTCAGAGTGGGACATCTCCCCGAATGACCGTTTATCCAGGAAAGGTTGTGGGGTGTTGGCGGAGGACAGGCTCCATCAAGACGGAAATGAGCATGAGCAGTAAGAGGGGACGGGAGTCTTGTTCACGAATGAGCAGATCCCACCAGCCCCTGCTCTGGGGGCTCCTGCGGTCAGCTGGGGGTGCCATGTTCTAGGATGGACCTCGGTACGCCGGAGAGGAGGACAGATGGGTCAGAGGAAGGCCCGGAGTTCATGTCATGGGCAGATTGGCTCAGGCACAGAGAAGACTTAGGGAGCCCCCTGAGAGCTGCCAGAGAAACTAGCCCTGTTCTCTAGGAACAACGAGGAAGAGTTCAAGGAGGCCAGTTTGGGTCTGAGCTCCCGAAGGTGTTGGCCAAGACAGGATTGGGATGCCTCAGAAGTGTGTGTGTGTGTGTGTGTGTGTGTGTGTGACACGTGTGTGTGTGTGTGACACGTGTGTGTGCCCTTCCTTCCTCCGGAGGTCTTCAGACAGGCTGGAGAACCATGGTGGGTCTGAGCTCCCGAAGGTGTTGGCCAAGACAGGATTGGGATGCCTCAGAAGTGTGTGTGTGTGTGTGTGTGACACGTGTGTGTGCCCTTCCCCCCTCCGGAGCTCTTCAGACAGGCTGGAGAACCATGGTGGGTCTGAGCTCCCGAAGGTGTTGGCCAAGACAGGATTGGGATGCCTCAGAAGTGTGTGTGTGTGTGTGTGTGTGTGACACGTGTGTGTGTGTGTGTGACACGTGTGTGTGCCCTTCCCCCCTCCGGAGGTCTTTAGACAGGCTGGAGAACCACGGCGGGTCTGAGCTCCCGAAGGTGTTGGCCAAGACAGGATTGGGATGCCTCAGAAGTGTGTGTGTGTGTGTGTGACACGTGTGTGTGCCCTTCCCCCCTCCGGAGGTCTTCAGACAGGCTGGAGAACCATGGTGGGTCTGAGCTCCCGAAGGTGTTGGCCAAGACAGGATTGGGATGCCTCAGAAGTGTGTGTGTGTGTGTGTGTGTGTGTGTGTGACACGTGTGTGTGCCCTTCCCCCCTCCGGAGGTCTTCAGACAGGCTGGAGAACCACGGCCTGGAGTGTTGTTTGGGGAATTTGGGCCAGGAGGTCACTTCCCGGTGTGGTGCTCTGTGATGCCAGGGCTCAGACGGCTCTAATTGGTCTTTATGGAAGGCCAATTTGGGCTGGCTGGCTGGGCTACTGCAGATTTGGCTGTCAGTCACTCTGGTGTCACAAGGCACGTGGCCCGACATTCCCTTATATTACATACCACACCAACAAGTCAGAACAGTTTAGGAGGTGCCTGCTGTGTGCCAGGTGTGGGTCTAAGCTCCAAGAAGAGAAAGAAAGGCAAAAACAGTCCCTGCCCTCAAGAAGTTCACCTCTTCTTGCAGGGATACATCCCAGAACCCTAGAATCTGACCAGGGAAAGGAGAGACCTCAGTGGCTGCTTAGCCCGTCTCAAGCTCATCCTTTCTCCAGCCCTCCCTAAATGTCTCTATTTCTGTTGAGCAGGCCGCCATCTTTCTGGCCATGCTCATCCCAGCTCCAATGCATCCTTGACTCCCCCCCCCCTTCCTAGCTCCTCCTCTTCCCAATCTTAGCCATTGTTACTCATAGCAGTGGCCCCTTCGCTGCAGTCATAGTCACTGTTAGTTTGGACTGACCCTGCCTCACAACCTACCCAGGACATTTCAATGACCTTGTAATTAGTCTCCATGCTTTTTATGTCTCCTGCCCCACTCCAGACTCCACACAGCTGCCAAAGATCTCTTCCTAGAACATAGTCACTCCTCTGCTCACTGATCTTCATGGGCTCCCTAGTGACTGGCAGAAAAGACAAAGTGCTTGGATTGGCCTTTGAAGCTCCCTCATCAACTTCCAGATTGACGCAGTAGACTTCTTACACATAATCCCTCTTCATGAACTCCAAATTCTATCCACACTGATCTATTAGCCCCTCCCAAATTTGACACACCATCAGTGGCCACCATGTCTTTGTCCAGGCAGTAGCCTCTCTGATCACCTCAGAATTCTGAGTCTTTTGGGGAAGTTTGCTTAAATGCCACCTCCTTTGAGATGCCTTCCTTGATTTACCATAGTGTATTTGCTCTTCTCTCCACTCGCTCTTCACAATACCCTATTGCTACTTAACTGGGTAATAGTTGTATGGTCTAGTGGACTGTAGGCTCCTTGAGGCCAGTGCATCTCAGTAGCCTGGATGCTGTCGGTGTTCAGTTGATGTATGTCAGACTGTGTTGAGCCTTCTCTTCCCCAGGCCAAACCTCCTTGAGTCCATCACTTGGCTTGAGTCTCTGTCCCTCCTCAGCTAATCTAAGTGACTTGACTAGGACGCCCTCTTTGTAGGGCAGGAGCATGAAGTAGGCCATGCTGCCTTCTCATGATTCTGCCAATCTGGGTCCTTGCTCTACCAGTATAAGCCACAACAGTTCCTCTGAAGCTTAGGAGGAGCCCCTTTCAGGTCCCTCTTATCTTCCAGTCCTTGCCCTGACACCCCACAGGTTGTGAGCTTCCTGTTGGTTCCTGGGAAGTCACCTTTGGCCAAATGGGCCAGAGCTTGGGGTTGGCTAGCCCAGCCTCTGGGATTGCCTCAGGCTATGAGGGGCATGTATTTAGGGTCCAGCCACCCTTGCCTCTTCTCAGGGCTTTAGCTGCAGAAGGTGGGATTCTGACCAAAACTTGGTCTAGTGCCAGGGTTTGGGGGTTCCGAGTTCTTCCATGCAAATACAGAGGCTTTGTCATTTTTTGGCACAGGCCAGGAAAGACCCTGCACTCTTGGACATCTTTTGTGCAGAAGCCATTGGCTACTACGACAGCGAGTGGGCCAAGATTAAGGCGGCGGCCTGTACCTTTACAGGTGAGCTGGCGGCTGGTATGGAGAGGGCAGGCTGACAACTCCCATTTCTTTTTTTCCTCTTTTTAAAAAAATATTTAATTAATTAATTTAGAACACTTTCCCATGGTTATATGATTCATATTCTTTCCTTCCCCTCCTCCCACCCCCTCCTGTAGCCAATGAGCAATTCAATTGGGTTTTACATGTATTATTGATCCAGATCTATCTCAATATTATTAATATGTGCAATAGAGTGATCATTGAGAGTCTACATCCCCAATCATATCCCCATCGACCCATGTGATCAAGGAAATGTTTGTCCTTCTGCGTTTCTGCTCTCAGTTCTTTCTCTGGATGTGGATAGTATTTTTTTCTCATAAGCTCCTCAGAATTGTCCTGGACCATTGCATTGCTGCTAGCAGAGAATTCCATTACATTCTATTG
>NC_077234.1:9887122-9909622 GCF_027887165.1 Monodelphis domestica | reverse complement strand
GGAGTCCTTCATCTCAACATATGTCAAGCACCTCAACCTCGAGTCTCAAACTAGGTTCAAGTCCTTTCATATTGATGTGGAAGTTCATCAATCCTACCTGGATTGGTTTGGTCCTTTTTGACCTTGTGCTTCTTGGCACAGTATAGTGTCTCTTTTGTTCCCTTCTCCTGGAATTAGACACAATCATTAATCATAGTCCCATAACATTTATCAATAAATGTCAGGTTTCCATAGTCTAAAGCTTTTGGGTATGCATCAATATTATAGCAAATATATATTTTAACTTATATTACTGTAGAATAAAAAATTAATATTGATTATATGTACTTTAAGTACAAGAAATGAGAAAAGGGGGCAAATCAAATATTCTAATTAAAAGAAAGGCAATAATAAAATAAAAATTCAGGAATTCAATGTGTTCCCAAAAACAGTGTTCACTTGTCTATGGACTATTATCGCCAATGCATGTGACAGGATACAGTCAATTAGTTTCAATAGAAGATTCAGGTCATGAAGTGAAAAAGTCTATTGGTCTTGCTTGTACTGCAGCTCCGGATTCATGGAGTTCATGCAGTTTGTGCTGTAATTCCTATATATAGGGAGCAATAGAAGTAGCTCCCTCTAATAGTGCTGTAAATGCAGGAGAAAAAGGCTTAACCTGTATAGGGGGTTGTCCAAAAAGCATCTCATATGGTGAGATGTATAGATCTCCCCTGGGCCTGCTTCTAAGATAAAATAGGACCAGAGGAAGAATTTCAGGCCATTTTAAATGTCTCAGTGCATAATTTGCTGATCATTGGTTTTGTCCTCTTTCCCTTTTATCCCCGAATTATTGTAATTTAAAAGTTGGTTATGTTTACAAAATCCATTGGTAAGACCAGTCTTCCAAGAGATCTCAGGGAGGAATGTGTAATTGGAAATCTTGTGCCTTTGAACTACATTTCCCAGGAGCCCACTGACTTCCTGTTGTTATGTGATGGTATAGATGGGGGATAAATAAGTGGTCTTCTGTGACTAGCCCTCTTTGCTTCCTGTCATGACTATGGTGGAGTAGGCTTTTTGAACAGGTAGATTAGCCATGGGCATGTGGTTTTATTTTGTTACCTTTTTATTTTGTTACTTCTAGTGATTATTAATAAGTCTTATAAAATATAATATTTGAAATTATCATATATTAATTTAAGTTTTACATCAGGAAAACCAATCTTCCTAGGTTCAAATCTGTTCTCAGGCACTTCCTAGCTCTGTCCCCCTGCACAAGTCATTTAACTCTGTTTAATCTCAGTTCCCCATCTATAAAATGAGCTGGAGAGGGAAATGGCAAACTGCTCCAGTACCTTTACCAGAAAACCCCCAATGGGGTCACCAAGAGTAGGGACATGATTGAAAAAGAGCTGAACAATAAATTAGCCAAAAAGCCCAAATATAGTCCCTGCCCTCAAGGAGCTTATATTTTAGTGAGAGAAGACTATATGGACATAAGTGAGCACATTCAAGATTCAGGGGGTAGAGGTGGACCATAATCTCAGAGGGGTAGGCACTAGGTAGACCAGGAAAGGTTTCCTGTAAGGTGATATTATGCTGAGTCTTGAAGGAAGCAAAAGATTCCAAGAGGGCAGTAGTGGTGAGGAGGGACAGCATTCCATACATGAGACACAGCCAGGGAAAAGACACTAAAATGGAAAAAGGGGAGGTCTGTATGAACAACAGCACAGAGTCAGTGGGACTGGACCAAATCCATGGAGGGGAATAATCCAGGAGGGTTTGGAAAGGGAGGAAGGGACCAAGGTGAGCTTCTATTTTATCCTGAAGGATGGACTGGAGTTAGAATTCTTTAGGAAAACTATTTTGTCAGCTGTGTGAAGGAAGGGCTGGAGTTCCATGTTGAAGATGGCACCAGAATTGAGCTGTGAAGGGAAGCTGCAATGCTCAGAGGCAAAGGTGACATGGAAGCACATTCCACGGATGAGAGATGGGAGATGGAATGCCAAGTTTGGGGAATAATAGCAACCCGACCAAATTGGATGGAGCCTAGAGCTCATGAGGAAGAATAATGTGGAATTAAACAGGAGAGGTAGGCCAGACTGTGCCAGAATGTGAAGGGCTTTAAATGCCAAGCTGAAGGACTATTCTTTTTCCAAGCAGCAATAAGGAGCTTGTTGAAGCTTCTTCAGTGAGAGAGTGACATAGTCAGATTGGCATTTTAGAAAGATGACTTTGGCATTTGTGCTCTCAACATGATTCAACTCAAAGAATTTCAGGTATAGAAGAGACCTCAAGGATCATGTTGCCCAAACTCTTCATATTACAGATGAGGAAACTGAGGCTCAGAGACAGTGAATGACTCACCCAGGGTCACACAAATTATTATTATTATTATTTTTATAACCCTTACCTTCCATCTTGGAGTCAATACTGTGTATTGGCTCCAAGGCAGAAGAGTGGCAAGGGTGGGCAATGGGGGTCAAGTGACTTGCCCAAGGTCACACAGCTGGGAAGTGTCTGAGGCCAGATTTGAACCTAGGACCTCCCGTCTCTAGGGCTAGCTCTCAATCCACTGAGGTCACACAAATTATTAAAGGACAGACCTGAGAGAAGACTCCAGGTTTTCTAACCGACTACCAGATAGACTCCTTATACAAGCACAATCCCTTGAGAAGTAAGTCCTCCTCTGGCTTTATTGTTTCAGTTTTAAAGATGAGAGCACTAATGATTCAAGAAGTTTAGTGTATTAGCAAAATCAAGACCTGAACCCAAGTCTTCCTGATACAAATGATTATGGGTTCCAAAGCCAAATCTGCCTCTTCCACCTTCTGTGTGAATTTGGGCCATTCAACTCCCTTCCAAAACTGACTGTCAAGGGCCCAAATTGATAGTTCATATTGAGGGTGGTTGAAACATTGCCACAATTTTCCATTTGATGAATCATTGGCTATGGAGCAACATGTAAGAATCCCACTTAGAGCTCTGATCTTCCCTTTTGGGTAAGTCAAAACAAGAAGAACCGAAGAGCTCTTTGGAGGGATGACCATTGACGAAGTCCTATGTGCATAGGCTGCCAAGTAATTTCATAACTTTTAAGAACACATTTTGAGACTGGTTGGGCCCCCTTGATCAGACTGGTGTATATCTACAGTGTTGTTCGTGGCTTTGTACATGGCAGGGAGAGGCTGAGTCACTGGGATGGTCAGCAGGGAATTTGATAGTTTGGGGGGAACCTTTTTTTTTCTTGAAAGCAAGGAATGTGATTTGGCTTTGTGGGAGTTGGGTAGTTTGTGTTTGTGTGTGGGTGACATCATCTGAGAAGAAAAGCTAGCCCAAAGCAGTCATAAACACTCAGAACAAAGAAGTCAGAGCCCTTGCCTTCCCTTCCAACACCACCCCAAAAAGGAAAATGAAACAGACCTAGAACTGTGAAATTCCTGAGCTATTCCAGGGAGGTCTGCCCTGGGCTGGTCCCCCTCAATCCTGTTCTAACTGAACTCACCCTCAACCCAAGGGCAGCAAACTTGACCTGACCTTGGCTGTCTTCTTTACTTTGAGCTTCAACTGAATACATGGAGAAATGCCTTCAACGCTATGAAGGTCTCTTTGGACTGTTTCGACCGTGAGAATGCCTTTCCTGCAATTAGTTGCTTGAGGTGGTCGTCCTACTCTGTGATCTTGAGTCAATTCAAGGAATCCACTCAGGGGCCCAGAACAAACACACCAACACTTAGCCTGGAGTCTGAGAGCTCTTTCCACAGGAAAACCAGCCTGAATCTGCTGCTTGGAGGCATAATTAAATGCTTCCTAAAGAGTAAACAGTAATAGAGTCTTCAGGGAACAGTAGGTGGGATGAAGAGGGGAATGATGCTAGGGTAGAAAGAAAGGAGAGTTCCAGGCTGGAATTTCACTGGATAGCCAGCATTTAGGACACTCTGGCTCTGTGCCATATTTTGAAATCCTGGACTAATTAGTTCTGATGGTTTCATTGACATTTGATAGGACCAATAGCTCCTAGAAGGATTCGGTGTCCCGATCTTGGCATCATCTCCATTTCCTGCCCCCGCCCCTATCACAGATGAGTTGGCAGCCTCATTAAGAGCATGTTAATGCTTTGAAGTGGTGGTGGGGATGGAGGGGGTGGTTGGAGGAAGGAAGGCACTAGGGCCCAAGCTGATGTGCCTTAGCACATAAATATATCTTGATGGATAGAACTAGGAATGGCAGCAGCCCCAAAACTGAGCAATTGACATTTGCAGAAAGCAAGAGCTATGAATAAACACAAACATGGGAAATTGTGGTGTTCTGTGGAGGGGAGATGTGAGACTCCTGACTCACCTAAGAGAGCCAGCCGTCTGGCAAACTGTATTTACAAAGAGCAGGAGGGCTCAGGGGAAGCCATATGTGGAGGTGATGAGAAGGGATCACTTGAATAGTCCTGAGACCTTTCCTTTTCCTCAAATCATTTCCCCACTGACTTGCTCCAGGACTTGAAACTACCACAAATTATATCAGACATTAAGGACATTTTTGCATTATCTCTAAGGGGGTAGCATCTTTTAAAGCATCAAATGTATGCTGAGAATTATTTTGCTGATTAAAACTCAGGACCTTAAGCACTACAAGTTCTTCCTCCAGGCTTCAGTTTGCTCATATATAACATAATGGAGTTGAATTAGATCAGGAAAAGCCTAAACTCTTAAGTTAAGGGTTAATGGAAAGAGTTCAGGGGCCTCTGTGAGCTTATAAGGGGAAAAAGCAATTATATCTTTTTAAAATTAATCTTTAGTTTGCTTTGAAATCCTATGTATTTTGTTTTCTATGTTTTAAAGCAAAATTCAGAGAGGAGGTTATAGGCTTTGTGAGACTTCCAAAGAGTTCTGCGACACAAAAATTGAAAAGAATTCCCTGATCAGACAATCTGGATTGTCCTTCCAAAAGTAAATCCTCTGATCTGATGGCCATCAATTGTCCCCATGGAGATAAGAGACACTGTGGGATGGAGGAGGCTGGAGCAGAAGACAGACAGGTGGAGTACAGACAATGATACCCATATCTCTAATGTGACTTGGGACAAAAAGGGACCAATTTAAAAGAGTGTGGTTGGCTTATGACAAACCCATTCCACTTTTGGGGTAAGAGTTCAGAGACTTTTTCCTGCTGATGGTCATCTTTGAATTCTCAAGAGAGTGTGTGATATCCTTGCAGAAGGGAGCTGGGTAGGAAAGCCTGATGTTGTGACAAGGAAATCACTTTAAAAGACTGATATATATTAATTTAAGGTCGCCAAGGAATTCAGCTATGTAATTCCTAAATGAAAACTCAAGTCAGCC
The DNA here is from genome assembly GCF_027887165.1 of Monodelphis domestica. NCBI lineage: Eukaryota > Metazoa > Chordata > Mammalia > Didelphimorphia > Didelphidae > Monodelphis > Monodelphis domestica. The sequence goes on along the minus strand of NC_077234.1, from coordinate 9,904,304 downwards.
GTCAACCTTTTATAGAGTTTAATTACAAACCAGGAGGAAGAAAGGAATTAGAGAGAGAGAGGGAGAGAGAAAGGGGAGAGAAGGGAATAGGGCTTAAATACCCCTTCTCTTTAGACTGGGCCAAAAGGCCCAAGCCCTTAGATTGCTGGGGCAAAGAAAGGAGATCAGTCCCTATTACTCACGTGACCAAAATGGAGAAACAGTCTCAGGGGCCTCCACCTCCAGCTTCCTTCAGAGCCGACTCTCAAAGCACCACCTCTCAGAGCCAAAATCTCTCCAACCAACCACCCAACAACAACCTCAGACCCCCCTCTCTTTAAGGAAACCATCCAAGTTCCCTCCCCTCAGTTCTCACATCTACCAATCACTGTCCATGTCTTCCCTGTGCCAATGGTGGCTCTAGCTTAACCCAGGACCGCCCAGAGGTCTGTGGCTTTGCACATGTCTGTTGAAGGTCATATTCCCAAATAATTAAATCTTGATCCTTTGCTGCAGCCCTTCCTAAATCCTGTTAGGACTAAGTGGGGTGGAAATTGTATTTTCCAAGACCTGGTTCTGTCATTCCAAGTATCTCTATTGTATCAATTCTAAAATCAATCATGACTCAAAGAAATTCCTGTTCTATGCTTAAGCATAGGTCAAAGCTCTTTCCATTGTTCAGCAAAAGGTTTCTGTCCTAAAGTAATCTTAAGAAGGGAGGAGGAGGAACCTCCCATGCCAATGGGGTTCACATTCCAATAGAGTTCCCACTATCAATAGGAAAATTTTCAAGTATGAAATTTCCCAATGGTGAAATTTCCAACATTTATAAGTCTAAGAAATTTTAAGGTTTACAATGTGAGCCCATGGTCTTGGAGACTTTGTCAGGATTTTGCCAGGAGATTTTTGTCAGGTTTCAGAGAAAGTATGACTTGTTGCAGTTACTATGTACAATGTTCTCCTGGTTCTGCTTATTTCACTCTGCATCAGTTCATTGAGATCTTTCCAGCTCTGTCTGAAATTATCCTGTTCATTATTTCTTATAGCATAGTAGAATTCCATCATTTGGATGATTATTTTGAACACATGATCCATCTGGCATCTTTTCACAAAAAATCTTCCTCCATTTCATCTGCCATATTGGCCTTATTGTTTCCTTTTCTTGGTGTCCCTCATGTTCAGCCCAGTGTCTGGCACATATTAATAGCTTTAGTGTTTATTGGCTGATTGGTTGGTATGCTTTATTCTTTCTATTGCACATTGGAGGAGAGAAAGCAAAGATGGACAATTCTGCAACTGCTATGTCATCATCATTCTCCCTCAAATGTATGCCTCCTCCAAGCATCCATATTTCAGTGGAGGACAGCATCACCTTTCAATTCCTTCACTCCCATCTTTAGAATCATTGATGACAATTCTCTCTTCTTCTTCCTCTTTCCTCAAAGCATATTGCCAAGTCTTATTGATTTCCCCTCCACAGTATCCATTACCATCCATTCCTTGACAGATTCTACCCTTATTCAGGCCCTCATCGCCTTTCCCCTGGACTATAACAGTAGCCTTTGAATTGGTTTTGTTGCTTCTCATCTCTCCCTCCAATACCAGTGTGTCCTCTCCAAAGCTATGTTTAAAGCCTTCTACAATTCCAAAAGTCTCTCCAATCTTATTTCATGTCATTCCCCTTGCCAGATAATGACCCGTGTGATCTCAGCCTGGTGAATCACCTTGGCCTAGACTATCTGTAAAATCAAGGGAACCAGATGGTTTCTGAAGTTCCTTCTGGCGCCAGCTTTATGACTACTGATCACACTCAGCAAGATCTGCAAAGGTCGCTGAGTTCAGTTCAGTTCTTCACGTTCTTATTTTATGGGAAGGATCAGAGGACCTCTGTTTTAATCTCCCCCCACCCCATGCTATTTTTGTAACCCTGGACGCCCTCCTGGACCTCAGTCTCTTTAACTGTAAAATGAGGAGGTTGGGCTAGATGGTGTCTGAGGTCTCTCCCAACTCAGGTAAGAAATGGCATGATCCAATCACAGGATGATTCCTCCCAGGAATCAAACCAACTCTCATTCCTTCGATCACAGCTCCTAGGGAGAGCACTTGGCCCCATATAATGGAAGCTTCTCAAGGGAAAGACTTGTTTTGACTTGCTTTGTGCAGTAGGGAGCCCAGAGTCCTGTACTTATGAAGAGTTAAGGGTCAAGCCATGGAAACTGATATGGTAGATAGATTCCTTCAATAAACATTTATTAGGCATCTACCAGGTACCAGGCACTGTGCCAAGTACTGGGGATGCAAAGGCAAAATGACAAACTGTCCCTTTCCTCCAGCTTCCATTAGAGAGGCCTTCCCTGCTTATCGGTGAGAACCCAACTCAGATTGCTCTTCTGAGAGGTGGCCCCTCTATGCTGTCTAACTCCCCGGCCAGCTCATCCTCTAGGCTTCTCTGTGTCCTCATCAGCAGTCATACAGGCGCCTTCTTCCTCCTTCCAGCCTTCTTTCTAGCTTCTCTTTTTGCTTACTCTTTCCTCATTAGAATGAAACCTCCCAGAGGGCAGGAACCATCTTTGACTTTTATTTGTATCTCCTGCTTAGGAATGTGTCTGGCCCATAGCTGATACCTCATGATGGTTGTTAAGGTCTGATTCTGTTGGTAAATGTGCATGGGTGTCTGTCCTGAATATTCTATTTATGGAGTCCTTACCCCCAAGGCACTTTGGGATGGGGGCTGAATTGGCAGAGACAGAGGGAGGCACGTTGGGGATGCCAGCACTCTCACAGACTGACTCTTGGAGGATAGATGATTGCCAGCCCTCCACTTATACCTAAATGCAGGTCTGTGATGATGGCCGTGGGAAGGAGCAGGCCTATTTACCCAGCAGCCACATTTGGAGGTTATTTTCATTCTGCTTATCCCATGAACATGCCTCAAAGAGCACATTAAGTCGAGAAGAGAGAGAGAATGAGGGAGAAGAGTGTTGCTAGGAAGCGTGATTAGCTCTACTGATGTGTTTATTTTTTTTAAAGAAGGAATCAGGAACACTGTGGTCTTTTAGAATCCACTGAACAACATTTTCTAAGGAGCGGAGATACCTGAGGGAGCTGCTTGTTGCTATGTATGTCATGCCAGCACTGAGTGCCTGGGCACTGATTTCTCTCTTGCTGCCAAAGCCCAGCGCAGGGCAGTGCCTCCGTTAGACACCAAACTTAGCCAGTGAATCAACCGCAGAGTCTATAATCAGTGTGTCTTCTGGCTATTCTATATGCTCTGCCATTTTGGAATTAGGTAAATGAATAGGAAGTAAGTGTGAGCTCAGTCAGACCCCTGAGGACTCAGTGCCCAGGAACTTAATGATCCAGATACCCGACTAGACTTGACCGAATCTCTTGGATGGATCAATTCTTTTTCCTTTGGATATAATCTGATGCAACAACTGTCATCCCAGGACCCAGTAGGTGGGACTCCAATATAATTGCAAGATAATAAATGATGATCAAATCCTACTTCCTTCTCCCAGTTTCTGGGATTCAGAGTCCTCATATGCTATAGCTGATCACCAAGCTCTATAGATCTCCCAGTAGTTCCCTCATATCCTTCTGGGCTTCTCTCCCTGAGTGTCATCCTTCCACCATGCTCTCAGTGATCCTCTTTCTATCACTGGCAAACTGTCTTCCATGCTAGACTGCTTACTTTCATAATCTTTTCATATTATTGCACTCACAAAAACGCATTCCACTCTGAACATATGGTCTCTGGGGCCACCTTTTCCAGTCCTAGATATTTCTTCTTTCATGAAGCAGTGAAGCATTCTGAGGGAAAAACAGGGAGCACCATGTGTTGCTACCACCTTGACTACAATTTTCCTCTCAGACCCTGATGGCAATAGTCTGGAACCCTGACTCTAAGAGCCTTGGGAATGGCCAAGTTTCCAACTCAGTGCCCTCAGACATCATCTTGGGAAGCAACTCCTCTGGTGATGCAGCCTGGAAGGTTTTTCTGCAGAACCAGAAGAGCAAAGTTCTTTCCACTAAAGTTTTGGCTCTCTCAAATGGTTCCACACAAAAAAATATGTGATTTTATCAGTTGAAAGGACATCATTGGAGACTCATGACCCTCTGCCTTGTCAATTTACACTCCACACCATAGGAACTTTCCATCTGACTTGCCACTGAACCCTTCCCTTTGTGTTGTCTTCTCCAGTAGATTGGGAGCTCCTAAAGAGTAGGGACTTGCTCAATTTTCTGTTTATATCTGCAGTGCTTTGCTCATATTAAGCCCTTAATAAATGGTTCTTTTTCATTCCTTTATCCATCCATCCATGATTTCTAGCCCACTGGACCAGGAGGAAGGGGAAGATTTGCTCCTCACTTTTACTTGCAGACCATCCCTTTGTCACCATCATTCAATGACCCCTTTTCCTTTGAGGGCCATTCCTCCTAATCATAGTCACCTACTAAACTCCTCTCTTTAAAGAGTTCAGTATCTACCTCATATTCATTCTTTCCACCCTAACCCTCATCCTCCTGGTTTGAACTGTGATTGATACATATCGCTATTTCATCAAAAAACCTGGTCTCTCAGTTCATTAAGCTCTTCAAACCTTACAGTCTATATCTTCACTCTCCCTCAATGTGACAAGGAAATCACTTTAAAAGACTGATATATATCAATTTAAGGTCACCAAGGAATTCAGCTATGTAATTCCTTAATGAAAACTCAAGTCAGCAGTCAACCTTTTATGGAGTTTAATTACAAACAGGAGGAAGAAAGGTATGAGAGAGAGAGAGAGAGAGAGAGAGAGAGAGAGAGAGAGAGAGAGAGAGAGAGAGAGAGAAGGGAATAGGGCTTAAATACCCCCTCTGTTTAGGCTGGGCCAAAAGGCCCAAGCCCTTAGATAGCTGAGGCAAAGAAAAGAGATCAGTCCCTATCACTCACGTGACCAAAATGGAGAAACAGTCTCAGGGGCCTCCACCTCCAGCTTCCTTCAGAGCAAGCTTCTCAGAGCACAACCTCTCAGAGCAAAACCTCTCCAACCTCCCTAGTCCTCAGACCCCTCTCTCTTTAAGGAAACCATCCAAGTTCCCTCCCCTCAGTTCTCACATCTACCAATCACTGTCCATGTCTTCCCTGTGCCAATGGTGGCTCTAGCTTAACCCAGGACCACCCAGAAGTCTGTGGCTTTGCACATGTCTGTTGAAGGTCATAGTCTCAAATAATTAAATTTTGATCTATGCTGCAGCCCTTCCTAAATCCTGTTAGGACTGAGTAGGGTGGAGATTGTATCAATTCTAAAATCAATCATGACTCAAAGAACTTCCTGTTCTATGCTTAAGCATAGGTCAAAGTCCTTTCCATTGTTCAGCAAAAGGTTTCTGTCCTAAAGTAATCTTAAGTAGGGAGGAGAAAGACCCTCCCATGCCAAGGGGGTTCACATTCCAATAGACTATCAGTAGGAAATTTTTCAAGTATGAAATTTCCCAATGGTGAAATTTCCAACATTTATAAGTCTAAGAAATTTTAAGGTTTACATCAGCCATCCACAAAGATGGCCATGTCTCATATCTCACCATTACTCCTGCCTGTCCACAATGTCAATGACCTTTCTCCATGACTATGGTCTCTTGTATTCCTCTCTCTTCCTGTGCCTCCCCTTCCTCCTTCCCACTCCTGAAATGTAGTCTTTATCTTCGTGGTATTGCCTTTTCACTCACTACCCTCCAAGACTGTAGCCTTCTGAGTCTCTAGCTTTCCTATCTGGAATCTTGATCTTATGGAGGCATAGTAGCCATTTAACTGAAGACATAAAGGACAAAGGTAGGCAGCCCAACGTCTGGTATTCAACGAAGCTCTAGTGTTCTCTGCTTATTGCTAGCACTAGAAGTCGATGTCATAAAAGGAGAATTTAATCATTTCAGCCACAAAAGCAGAGTGGTCCATAAGGAATGTTCACTAAGACAAAAACAAAGAAATTCAAAAGAAATATATGGCTTGGGGGACTGGTTAAAGGGGTTTCCCTCTCTTACATATATTATATTTCCCATTAGTGGTGTGTAAATTTGTGGAAGAGCTTTCTGCTGTGTTCATGAGTGGGTTTTCCTTTTCATTTATTTTATCTTGAAAGTATTTTAAAACAAAATACCTTTCCACTGAATGAATGTATACAGTGTTTTTGCTTGGTGAAAGGGAAGTATCAGTGGAAGGTTATAAAATATGGTTGTGAATGTATTCTGATCCAAAGCTTGTTTCAGACCTGATTCTAACAGTGGCTCATTTGGGCATTTGTAAGAGGGGATGGTGTGTGTGTGTGTGTGTGTGTGTGTGTGTGTGTGTGTGTGGTTGACTTTTACCCTTGAATTCTTTGTTCCCATGATATATCATTGTTTATACCTTGCCAAGTTCATAAACTTGGAGTCATGCTTGGCTATTGCTTCTTCTTCAACAATCAATTGCTTTTTCTCCATCTCCATGGCCACCAACGCAATTGAGACCATTATCAGCCTTTTCCTGAATCATTTTTATGACCTTCTAATTGGTGTCCCTGCTTCTAGTCTGCCTTCTCCAACTCACTTTCTAAAAGGCAGTTCTGGCCATGTCATTCTCCTGCTCAAAAGCTTTTAGAAGATCTCTTTTGACTGTAGCAAAAAATACCAAATCCTTGACCTGGGGTGTAGAGCCCACCACACGCAGATGCTCACTTACCCTTGCATTCATCTTTCCTATTACTTCCCTTCAGGAGATATTTGCAAAGTACTTAACATGGAGTCTAACACATTAGAGGGACTTGATAAACGATTATCCTCTCCCTCCAGTCCTTCTCAGTGTCAGACTGAAGTATGAGGGCTAGATTTGGCGACAGAGGAGCTGAGCTTACCCTTGTGACTTTCGGTAGCTTTCTCTGTCAAAGAGAAGAGGCTAACCTAGGTAGCCTGTCAGATCCCTCTAAAATGATGATGTCGTGATTCTGTTTCCTTGACATTTCAACCAGACTAGATCACATGCTGTCTCCTGAACTCAACTTTCTTCTTCTGGGTAACCTCACAGAGGCTGGATCTGGTCTGCCCTCTTTTCTTGTCTCTGTTCTTTGGAATCATTTCTTTCCTTCAAGGTCCAGTTCATTAGGACTTTCTGCCTCTTCTGAACAGCTTGCATTTACTTCTTTATTGGATATTCTGTCCATTGGGAGATTATAAGCTCCTTGCAGGCAGGGACTCCCCGCCAAGGTGTATCTCCAGAGCTTTCCACAGTGCTCTACACAAGGCAGGTGTTTAAAACAGTTTTGTTGGCTGACATTTGATCTCTGCTACTTGTCTCTTCAGGGAAAGTCAATCCTTCTCTAGTCAGTCCTTGTCCAAGCTTTCCTAGGCACTGTCCACCAGGGAGCTCCTCTCTGTCACAATGCACACCAGAGCTTAGTGGTTAGGATTTGGTAAGCATTTCTGTCCAACTCCTTCCTGGGTATTTCTCAGAATTTAGCCACCTCCCTGGGGTTCCAAAAAGATTATTTGGCCGGACTTTCACTCAATGCACATCTGGCCCTTTCCCTTCCAGCACTCTCCCTTTCCTGCCAGTCATGACACCCTGCACTCCCTTCTTGATCACTGTCGTGATATCTTATTTTTATCTCGACATCTTTCATCTATGACCCCATCCCTCCACTCTCGCAGCTGCCACCTTGGTGTGGGTCCTCATCATCATTTACCTGACCTATTAAAATAGCTTTCTAATTATTAGTCCTGTCTCAACTCTTTCCCCAATTTAATTCCCCTTCTTCTGAGATGCCTAAAGCCCTGCCAAGTTACCTTCCTATTGTTAATGAATTCCACTGGCTTCCCATTACCTCCAAGATCAAACATAGACTCTTCTGGCACTTAGAACTCTAACTGCTGGCCCCTGTCTGCCTTTTCTAGTTTGATATTTTTAAAATACCTCCCACCTGTTCTGAGAAACAGTTACCCTGACCTTCTTGCTGTTTCTTACTCACGGCACTCCATCTCCAGACTCCAAGAATTTTCTCTGGCTATCCCATTTCCTGGAATGCCTTCCCCCCTCCTGGCTTCTCTAGATTCCTTCAAAACTCAGCTCAAATCCCCCTTCTTGCAAGAGGGTTTTCCTAGTCCCCCTCCCCCCTCCCAGCATCTACCTTCTCTTTGAGATTACCTTTCACCTACTTTGCATTTAGTTTATATAAATCTTTGTTCAGCTGTTTCTATGTGATCCCATTTCTTAGCAAAGATCCTGGAGCATTTTAGTCTCCCTGCAGTGGAATGGGAGCTCTTCCAGAGTAGGGACTCTATTTTTGACTGTCTTTGCATCCCCAAAACTTAGCCAGTGCCTGGCACATACCAAATGCTTTACTAAAAGCTTGTTGACTGACTGACTGACAGACTAGTTAAGCCATGAGGTGGCAGTCCTGATTCCATACATCAAAGTAGTTTCTAAATGGTAAAGTTCTCCAGGCAAAGCATAGATGACTCTTCCCTCTGGGAGGTAAGTTTAGTGGGGGAGAGAGAAGTGGAAACAGCAATACGGTCATCATTTCCATCTTGACCAAAGTGGGGGACGTTCCCTGTGCTGGCCATGAAAGCTATTCTGGGCACTGATGCTGTTTTCCTAGTTGACCAAACAAATATTTGTCTCCTGCGAAGACTTTACAGTCAATATCTCCTTGCTCCTCCACAGTAGCCCCATGATGCACGGATTATTATCACCCCCATTTTGAAGATGAGAAAACTGAGTTTTGGATAAATAGATTTGTCTGGGATAACACACTGAAAGTCAGAAATGGGATACAAATCCGTGGCTGCCTTGGGTCCAGGACTAGCTCGCCCACTTATTACTCCAGCATCCCATTGCTTAGCCATAACTCCTGAGTAACTTAAACCTCTTTGTGAATGTGTAAGCCTCTTGTCTGTCTAGCCCTCCGGGGAGTTAGAGCTACAGAAGGTAAACTGACTCACTCCTTGGAATTTGGCTTCCCTCAGAAGGCATCCTATTCCTAGAGAGTCCCTTCAAATGGTAATCTCCCCTCTCTGTTCCCCTGACTCAGAAGCTTGGGGAGATGAGTTGGCTTACTCCTTCCCCCCTACCATTTCACAGGGTAAAAGTAATAGAAAAGCTACTGTTTAGGTAGCATTTTAAGATGCGCAAAGCCTTTTTCAGATATAGGAAGAGCTCTTCTTACCTGACCAGTGAGTTCCAAGATTCTCCCAAGTTATTTCATAACGGTTTCCTATACAAACATACCTAGCCACGTTTCGACTTTTCTTGGGCTTTCCGCCAGCCTCGCTCCTCTTGGACTTTGGGGTCATTGTTAATAGCTAACTAGCATTAATGAAACAAAGAAAAGCATCACTCCGCTGGGGACCGGACTTGTTCCTAGCTAGAACTCCGGACAAAGACTGATGTGGGAGCTAATCCTAGGCATGAAAGAATGGAATGGCTCACATTGACATTGCTCAGAGCAAGAATGAACATGATTGGGGGAACTGCTCTGAGACTTTGTGCCAGTTGAGAAAATGGCACAGATTTAGCACATAATTAAAAATACTTATTTTATGTAGTTTTCTGCCTTAATTTTTTTTCAATTGCCAGTTGTGTATACCTGAATTCGTGTGTTGAATTCAAGTAAAGGAAGGTCTTACTCATTAGTTGATCTCACAACAGTCTTAAAAGGTAGATGTTATTCTTAGCCTCACTTTACAGATGAGGAAATTGAGGAGCATATTAGTCATATGACTTGGTCAGAGTCACACAACTATATGTAATGAAGTAGTATTTTAACTCAAGTCTTCCTTCCTTTGAGTCCAAGACTCTAGCCCCTGTGCCAGGTGGTTGGCCTGCCCCAGAGTGATGGGGAACAGAGAAGCTATCTAGTCCAAGTCTCTCTTTTGAAGGATTAAGTGATTTGTTCCAGATCACATATGTGAGCTAGGATTTGAACCCAGTTCCTCTAAAGAGAACCCAATTCTCTGCCCACTGCCTCAGGATGTTTGGGTTTCTTCTTGCTCTTGTCAATGTGGAATCTTGAACCCCCAAAACTTGTTGCCTCATGGAATCTGAAAGCCCCCCAAGTTGAGTAAACTTGAAAGTTGAAGAACCCAAGTTTGACCTTGCCACATGAGTTTCTCTGGCAGGGAAATCCAGCTTCACAAGTTTCAGTTTTGTTATCCCTGAAGACTTGACTACAACGTGGGTGATTTCAGTATTTATGCGGATGAATTTTTCAACACCTTCATGCTCAGTGAGGCTCCTAGACCGAAAGCCTGGGGCCAACAACGTCAAAGACAAATTGGAGTGGGAGTGGGAGTGGGAGGGGGGCTAGGGGCAAGGAGAGACCCGAGGACACAATAGGGCAGCTCCTCCGGCCTCCAAAGCCCTGTCTCCAATCTTCTTTCCCACCTTTTCTCCTCTCTCCATTCTCTTAGGCAATGTCATGGGATTTATGTTATGTAGGATTTCGCAGGAACAACATTGGACCTGGGGTGAGGAGACACCTAAGCTCAAAAGTCACCCTTAGCACTTACTGTGCGACCTTAGTCAAGTCACTTCTTCTATCTAAGCCCAATTTCCTTAACTGTAGAACAGGGATGATTATATCTTCTGTGCATCCAATTCTTGATGAGAATCAAGAGATCTCTTGGGCAGGGGGTACTTCCTAGACATCAGGGAGACTTTGCAGATATGCCAGTGACATTCTGAGGCAGGTACTGATCTCTCATCTGAGCTCCCCCTCTCCTTTTACTTCTCCTCTCCTAGAAGCTGCCCTCCTCCCCGTTTTTCCATTCCTATGGATGGCTCCAATATTTTCCCAGACAATCAGCTCAAAACCATGGAATGGTCTTGGATTTGTACTAACAGCCTCTTGCTTCAGATCGATGTTCTTCCCTTTATATTCTACTGCCTTCCTGGCCTGTATCTTTCTTTAAAAAAACTCCCCTCTGGGGGGCAGCTGGGTAGCTCAGTGGATTGAGAGCCAGGTCTAGAGACAGGAGGTTCTGGGTTCAAAGCTAGACTCAGGCATTTCTTGACTGTGTGACTGTGGACAAGTCACTTAACACCCAATACCTAGCCCTTATTGCTATGATAGAAAGTAAAGGTTAAAAAGAAAAAAAAGTGGAGAGTGTTTAGTCTGGGAAAGAGATGAAAGTGAGAGTAGGATATGACAAGTGTATGTAATTGGAATAGCAACTGCCATACAATAATAATAAGAGTTAACACACAGTCTTTTGTCATATTACCTCATTGGATCCACACAACAATCCTGTGAAGTAGCTATTGTTATTGCTGCCATCTTCATAATGAATATTCTGAATCAGAGAAAAGTGAAGTGACTTCTCCAGGGTCACACGGTCTGAGGCTAGATCCAAACTCAGGGCTTTCATATTCCAAGAGCAACTCCTAACATCCATCTCACTCCCTAGCTGTACTTAGATAGCCTAGTCTAGATGGTCTTTCCATCATCCAGAAAGCCAGGTGGAGGAAGTACGACCAAAGTAAAACCATCCAATGGGGGTTACAAGCCACAGATTTCAGGCCAGGATAATCAGAAACTTGATGATAATCAGGGTTGTTGGGAAATGGAACGGGCTGCCTTGTGAGCCAGCGCGTGCCCCATTACCAGCGACGCCCACCCATCCAGGATGCTGGGAAAGAGACCAGTGGGTGGGGCAGGAGGGGAAAGGAAAGCTCCTTCCATGGGTGAGATTCAGGGATTTCAGTCGTTCCTAATGAGCGCTCTCTGGAAAGGTGAACTAGCCCCTTGGATGGGAGACTCATCTTCTCACAAGTCCTTTGATGTGTTGGCTTCAAAGCCGTCCTAGCCAGCCCCGCCAGGAGAAGATGATTGTTTCTCAGTGACAATCTAAAAATCGATATCCATCATCTCTGCCGCTTTTGTAGCATCTCTCCAAATTGGGTACCTTTTTGAAGGTGAGCCCTAATGAGCTGGCTCCCAGCACCGAGGCAGACGCTGCGGGAAGTACAACGCTGATGACAAGTTAAGCATCCCCGTAGACTCCACGTTTGTTTGACGCAGTCTGCCAGCGAGGGAGTTGGGTGAAGGCAACGGCAGCCGCAAACTCCGGAGACTAGCTCTCTGTGAGTCCTGACTACCACCTAGAAAGGAGCCGCTGTAGCTTATTAGGCAGGCAACTTTGGGACTGATGACGTGTCCATTTCTATTGTTTCTATCGTTTGGCTTCATTGTGATCAGTGAGGAGAGAGGCAGAAGCACTCGAGACAAAACAGAACACGGAGTGGAGAGCAGCGAAAGGAGGCACGTTATACTTACAGCCACCCAGATAGAGGAACTGAAAGACCCCAGAGTTTTCCTCCTGTTTCTTCACCTACTGATGATGTAAGGCAGAAGACATCATTCACTTTTCCCCCTTCTTTTAAAAAATTGAAATGTCATTTCATTCATGTAGGGACTTCCAAGTGAGGAAACTTTCTCCTCCTGTGAGGATCAGTTTAGAATCTCAAAGATATGCCTTGGGCCACTGAGAGTTTAAGAGACATAAGCAGTGGCTCAGTAGATGGAGTGAAGGATTTACTCAAGAAGTACTGAGTTCAGATTCAGCCTCAGACATTTACTAGCTGTGTGACCCTGGATAAATCACTTAACTTCTGTCTGCCTCAGTTTCACTCATTTGTAAAATTGAATAATACTAGTATTTCCCAGAATTGTTGTCATGATAAAAATAATATCAAAGTTATAAATTGGTTGGCAAGCCTAAAACACATTATAAAGGTTAGTTATTATAATAGTTTTTATTATTTAGAGGCAGGATTTGTACTCAGATCTAGTCTCTGAGGCCATTTCTCTATTATCCATTATCTTATCCAATTTCGAGCCATTTTTGTCCTCTTCCTGCCTTCTCTCTGTTTTCACTTCTTTCTCAGAGAATGACAGCCAAATCATTAGTTCTTGGAAAGGATGTGTCCTTATTTTTCACTGGCCACCCCTTTTGTCATTCCCTTCTCTGGCTACCACTGCCTCATTGTGCTGTTTACCTCATAAAAATTTGTAAGCTCCTTGGGAGTAAGGAGCATCTTGATTTTATATTTGGTTATTTCATACTCATTCGTTTGAAACCCCAGAGTTTCTCTGAGTCCCCAGAGAGGGAAAGAGCTTTAGCCTAGGCTTCAGTTAAGTCTTGGGCTCCATGTCCTTCCTCACTCCACCCCACCCTCCATAGGTTGTGCAAGGACTATTGCTCTAGTGAGCATTCCTTCAGAATGCAAGGAAGATGAGTTCATCTTTATCTGGAGACAAAAGCCATAATAAAAGTACAAAAAAACCAAAACAAATAAACCAGATCTGAGGAGAAATGAAATCATTTGCAAGCTCCAAGTTCCAATTGTTCATGATTATACTCAGGGATGGCATCTTTTCTTCCAAATCACTTCCACGATGCCTTGTTACTAATGTGCTCCTGAACTCGGCAGTTTGGGGGCATTTCAGTCCCCCTGCATCATTTTCTCTGACTGTGCAGCCCCTCCTTCCAGTGGGCAAAAGCTCCGTTTCCCATAACCTCCCTTGCCTAGAAAGATTGGCACATTCATACACTTCCCCTGCCTCTTCTCTCTGTCTTCGTTTTTCCTTATACAAAATTTGTGCAAAATGCTCCTTTCAATTGCAAAGGTTATTTTTAATTGAAGGAATTAGGAAGCCTTTATTAAGTGTTTACTATGTACAAAATACTGTGCTAAATGCAGGGGATACAAATAGAAAATGAAAACAATCATTGCTCTCCAGGAGCTCACATTTTGATATGGGAGGCAATACCCAGGAAAGCTTTCAGTGGTCCCATAGTACTTGGGCTACAGCAGTGTGAAAATTTGTTTTTCATAGGCTGTATCATTTCTTATATATTAGGAAGAATTACTGTGTCTGGGATCTGGGTCAGAGGTACCATCCAGTCTATGTTTTCTTTGTCCTTAGGAATCCCAAAGACTGTCTTCCCTTTTAACAGTATGTAATTGGAAATCCTGTGCCTTTGAACTACATTTCCCAGGAGCCCACTGGCTTCCTGTCCTTACATGCTGACATAGACAGGGGATAAATAGGTTGGTCTTCCATGACTAGCTCTCTTTTCTTCCTGGGTCAGGACATTGGTGGAGCAGGCTGTTTGAGTAGGTAGATTAGCCATGGGCGTGTGGTTTTATTTTGTTACTTCTGGTGATTATTAATAAATCTTATAAAATATAATATTTGAAGTTATATATCATTTTTAATTTATAAAACAGAATTTGGTTAATGAATAAAGAAGACAAGGGTTCTTTTCCAGCTTACATGTCCTGCCCACTTGTGGGGATGGGGAGGGATGGATAGGTTGATGAATCACTTCTTAATTAGTTATCAACAATTAAAGATGTCTTGGAATGGTCAAGGGAGGGACTGAATAATGAGATCATAAAAATCTATTTATTAGTCTGCCTGATGCAGCATGGATCATCCCTGGTTCTGAGAGAGCCATGAAGACCTACATCGCTTTATTGGTTATGTTTCTGGTCTAATCAATAAAACTGATATAATCAATAAATTTATGTCCTCCCTCAAAATCAGTCTCCTGAGATAATTTTAAACTTATCAGAGAAGAAGATGGTCACGAATCTTCTAAAATAATGATAGTTTCTGATGTTGAACCATCTGACAGTTCCAAGGACTTTGGTGGCAAGAACTTAATTTTCTAAGTCTTTGGTAGCTATTGCTATAGCCCCTGTAGGAATGGTTTCCAGATTACATCCCCAGAGGGATTGCTTCCCAAGATGATGACTGAGGACACAGGTCTGGAAGTCTTGCTATTCCCAAGGTGCCCTGAGTTGGCTCCATCTGGATCTGAGGATATATGGTGGCTAAGGTGGTGGTGGTGGGGTTGAAGTTGGCTAATGCTTGCCTCCTATCTCCCCCTCAGCAGCCCTCACTGCTCCAGCTAGTCCAACTTGACTACCAGTAGGTGGTCATTAGTAGGGATAGTTGACTCCTCCTTAAAAGTTGACTCCTGGAAGGAGAAAGGACCTACCTGTACAAAAATATTGATAGTCGCTCTTTTTGTGGTGGCAAAGAATTGGAAACAAAAGGGATGCCCCTCAGTTGGGGAATGGCTGAACAAACTGTGGTATGTAATGATGATGGAATACTGTTGTGATGTAAGGAAGGATGAACAGGAGGATTTCAGGAAGATCTGGAAAGACCTCCATGAACTGATGCAGAGTGAAATAAGCAGAACCAGGAGGACATGGTACACAGGAACAGCAATACTGTGGAATCATCAACTGGGATAGGCTTAGTGGTTATTGGCAATCCAGTGATCCAGGACAATTCTGAGGGACTTAGGACAAAGAATGCTCTCCACCTTCCTAAAGAACTGTTGGAGTCAGCTGATTTTTCATGTGTTTATTTGGGTTTGGGTTTGGGGGTTTGGGTTTTAGAAGATTACTCAATTACAAAAATGAACAACATGGAAATCAATTTTTTTTTAAAGAGTTGACTCCTGGGATGACGGCTCTGGGTGCTAGCTGGGAAGTCGGGCTCACGGACAGGGGGCTTTAGCAACTCCCAGGGCTTCGGTGCTGAGCTGACTGTTGGGGGCAGTTAATCAGCATTTCCCTTTGGGTGATGGGGAAGGTGAAAGCTCCATCTTCATGATGATTTTCTCCCTCAATTACAGCTACAGGGGCTGGGCTGGTAGTAGGTCATGTGGTCTGCTATTCCCAAGGCTCTTGTACTTAGGGTCTACATCTGGGTCTGAGGATAAATGGTGCTTTGACTCTCTGGCCCATGCCAGCTCTTGTCTCTCCCTGGGGAGGGGCAGGGTAGGACTTGCTTTTTCAGCTAGTTCTCATGAATAGGAGAGGGCGAGGGTCTTGGAACTTGTTTTTAAGGAAAGCATTTTGATCATTACATTTCAATAAGCTTGGTCTCTTTTGCAATCCTCTGCCTTTTAGTTTATGCATTTAAAAGCATTCTTCTAAGAAGAGGCAACAGTCCAAGGCATCCAGGACACAGCAAAGGAGAAAGAACCCTTTGCTTAAGGCAACAAATGGAATTTGCTACTTTTATGGACTGACCACTAGCTGAACTAACAGAATGGGCTAACTGGGCTCCCGTTGGATAATGCCTGCCTTCCATCTGTCTGTCTGTCTGTCTGTCCGTCCGTCTGTCTGTCTGTCTGTCTGTCTGCCTGTCTGCCTGTCTGTCTGTCTATTTCTGCCTCTCTCGTCTGCTTCAGTCTGTCTCTTTCTGAATCCGGAGGGTGACTGATTTCTTCAGAGAGCTTTACTGGGATTTTCCATTTTCTCTTCCAAGCTAAGCAAATCTTCTTTTTCTTCCCCAGCAGATGATCTCAGTGAATTGCTCAGAAAATTCCTCAGGTCCTGGGAAGGCTTGTTTGAAAGCCTCATTTCCAAGCTCTCGATGCTGGATTCCTTGCCGTCTTTTCTGACAAGGCTGAATCAAGAACAACATCCACACACGTTCTTGTTCCCACCGAACACGTCCCAGGCAGACCCTGAACCCTGGATCCTGTCACCTGGGCATTAAGATGATGAATGTGCGCTAGCTGGTGCTCGAAGGGCAGCATGTTTGTTTGGGGATTTATCCAGACTGAGCCCATCATCACTGCTGGGGGTTTGGCTATGGGGGCATTGGCGTAAGAGGGAGCTCAGAAGGGGAATCTTTCCACTATTCATCATCCGAGTTCTTTGTAATGTTCTTTCCAGCAAGAACACCTTCCGGGGAGTGTGTCACCCACCAACCCCACCTCCGAGCCACCCTCCCATGTCCCCAGCCGCCTGCCTCTTGCTGTTCCACTTAATGACCGCATTATTCTGATTTCATTAAGCCTTGTTCCTCTCTAACTCCTGCTAATGGATGAGCCGAGCCATGAGTCACACGCCTGTTCCTTTTGGTCTGAAGGGCGCACGGCTGCTTTGGCTTTTGCTTTTTTAAGACTCATATAGAAAAGATACGGCCGGTCCCTTGGCATTGAAGCAATCATGTTGTTACTCACTTCATGCATATTGCCCTGGCATGAAAGATGGTCCTGCGCCCATGCCAAGAGAGTACCAGAGCCCCGAGTGATGGAGAAGGGCCTGAGCTAGCTTTCACCCTTGGACTTAGTGCTGGGGAAAGAGGAAGGTGCCGAAGGGGCTAGACACACTCTGTGATGGGGGCAGAGGCAGACCAAGGCGGTCCTA